>NC_081398.1:624868-629868 GCF_030684315.1 Stegostoma tigrinum
TAAGAAGGCATACAGTGTTTTAGCTTTTATTAATAGAGGGATCGAGTTCCGGAACCAAGAGGTTATGGTGAAGCTGTACAAAACTCTGGTGTGGCCGCACTTGGAGTATTGTGTACAGTTCTGGTCACCGCATTATAAGAAGGATGTGGAAGCTTTGGAAAGCGTGCAGAGGAGATTTATTAGGTTGTTGCCTGGTATGGATGGAAGGTCTTACGAGGAAAGGCCGAGGCACTTGAGGCTGTTTTCGTTAGAGAGAAGAAGGTTGAGAGGTGACTTAATTGAAACATATAAAATAATCAGAGGGTTCGACAGGATGGATAGGGAGAGCCTTTTTCCTAGAATGGTGACAGCGAGTACGAGGGGGCATAGCTTTAAATTGAGGGATGAAAGATATAGGACAGATGTCAGAGGTAGTTTCTTTACTCAGAGAGTAGTAAGGGAGTGGAACGCTTTGCCTGCAACGGTAGTAGATTCGCCAACTTTAAGTACATTTAAGTCGTCATTGGACAAGCATATAGACGTATATGGAATAGTGTAGGTTAGATGGGCTTGAGATCGGTATGACAGGTCGGCACAACATCGAGGGCCGAAGGGCCTGTACTGTGCTGTAATGTTCTATGTTCTATGATCTATGTTCTACACACAAACACAGACACACGCAGATACCCAAATACACGCGCACACACACCCAAATACACGCGCACACACACACACACACACCCAAATACAGACACGCACAGATACCCAAATACACACACACACACACACGAAGATCCCCAAATACACACACACACACACACACACACACACACAGATGCCCAATAAGACACACACAGACACCCAAATACACACACACACAGATACCCAAATACACACACACAGATACCCAAATACACACAGAAACCCAAATACACACACAGATTCCCAAATACACACACACCCAAATAGACACACACACAGATACCCAAATATAGACACACGCACACACACAAAGATACCCAAATACACACACACAAATACCCAAATATACACACACACGGATACCCATATACACACAGAGATACCCTAATACACACACACAGATACCCAAATATACACACACACACACACACACAGATGCCCAAATACACAGACACACACATACCCAAATACACACAGACACACACACACACACACAGATACCCAAATACACACACACACACACACACAAATACACAGATACCCAAATACACAAATACACACACACAGATACCCAAATACACACACAGACCCACAGATATCGAAATACACACACACAGAGAGACCCAAAAACACACACACACACTCTCAGATACCCAAATACAGACACACAGATACCCAAATACACACACACACCCAAAGACTCCCAAATGCGCGCGCACCCACACACAGATATCCAAATGCACACACACACACACAGATACCCAAATACACACACACCCAAATACACACACACACACAGAAACCCAAATACACACACACAGACACCAAAATACACACACACCTAAATAGACACACACAGATACCCAAATATACACACAAAGATACCCAAATACACACACACAAATACCCAAATATACACACACACACAGAGATACCCTAATACACACACACACACAGATACCCAAATGCACACACACACACAGATACCCAAATACACACACACACACAGAGACCCAAATACACACACACACACACACACACTCACAAATACCCAAATACACACACAGATACCCAAATACACACACACACAGATACCCAAATGCGCGCGCACCCACACACACATATCCAAATGCACACACACACACACACACAGATACCCAAATACACACACACATATTCACACACACACACACACACACACTCCCAAAGGCACACACACAGATACCCAAATAGACACACCCACACAGATACGCAAATACAGAAACATACAGGTACCCAAATACACACACACACACAGATACCCAAATGCACACACACATGAAGATACCCAAATACACACACACACCGATACCAAAATACACACAGACAGATACCCAAATACACACACACACAGATACCCAAATACACTCACACACACACACACGAAGATACCCAAATACACACAATTGCCAAATACATACACACACACACACACACACACACACAGATACCCAAATATACACACACACACAGATACCCAAGTACACAAACACACAGATACCAAAATACACAGATACCCAAATACACACACACACAGAGACCCAAATACACACACACACAGAGACCCAAATACACACACACACACACACACACTCACAAATACCCAAATACACACACACAGATACCCAAATACACACACACACAGATACCCAAATACACACCCACAGACTCCCAAATGCGCGCGCACCCACACACACATATCCAAATGCACACACACACACACACAGATACCCAAATACACACACACATATTCACACACACACACACACACTCCCAAAGGCACACACACAGATACCCAAATACCCAAATAGACACACCCACACAGATACGCAAATACAGAAACATACAGGTACCCAAATACACACACACACACACACACACACACACAGATACCCAAATGCACACACACACACACGAAGATACCCAAATACACACACACACCGATACCAAAATACACACAGACAGATACCCAAATACACACACACACAGATACCCAAATACACTCACACACACACACACGAAGATACCCAAATACAGACACACACAGATACCCAAATACACACAATTGCCAAATACATACACACAGACAGATACCCAAATATACACACACACAGATACCCAAGTACACAAACACACAGATACCAAAATACACAGATACCCAAATACACACACACACAGATACCCAAATGCACAATCACACACACACAGATACCCAAATACACACACACACACACAGATACCTAAATAACATAGACACATACATACACCGAGATACCCAAATACATACACACACACCCCTAAATACACACACACAGATATCCAAATGCACGCAAACACACACAAATAACCAAATACGCACACACACAGATACCAAAATACACAGAGATACCCAAATACATACACACACACACACACACACACACACACACACACACACACACAGATACCCAAATACACTCACACACACAGGGATACCTAAATCAACACACCCAAAGACACCCAAATACACACACACAGACACCCAAATACACACACACACACACACACACACACAGAGATACCCAAATACACACACACACACATCCACCCAAATACACACACACACAGAAACCCAAATACACACACACACAGATACCCAAATACACACACACACAGATACCCAAATACACACACACACAGATACCCAAATACACACACACACAGATACCCAAATACACACACACACCCAAATACACACACACCGATACCCAAATACACACACACACACACACACACAGATTCCCAAATACAAACACACACACACAGATACCCAAATATACACACATACACACACACACAGACACCCAAATGCACACACAAAAAGATACCCAAATACACACACACACAGACACCCAAATACACACACACACACAGATACCCAAATACACACACACACACAGATACCCAAATACACACACACACACAGATACAGATACCCAATTACACACACACACAGACACCAAAATACTTACACACAGGTAGCAATATACACACACACACACACACACATTCCCAAATACACACACACACACAGATACCCAAATCCACACACAGATACCAAAATACACACACAGATACCCAAATACACACACACACACCAAAATACACACACACACACCAAAATACACACACACACACCAAAATACACACACACACACCAAAATACACACACACACACCAAAATACACACACAAACACCAAAATACACACACACACACCAAAATACACACACGCACACCAAAATACACACACACACACCAAAATACACACACACACACACCAAAATACACACACACACCAAAATACACACACACACACACCAAAATACACACACACACAGAGACACCAAAATACACATACACAGGTAGCAATATACACATACAAAAACACAGATCCCCAAAAACACACACACAGGTACCAATATACACACACACATACCCAAATACACACACACAGCCACCAAAATACGCACACACGCAGAGATACCCAAATACACACACACACACTCACAGATACCCAAATACACACACACACAGACATCCAAATACACACACACAGGTACCAATATACACACACACACAGATACCCAAATAGACACACACACAGATACGCAAATACACAAACACACAGGTACCCAAATACATACACACACACACACACACACACACACACACACACACACACGCACAGATACCCAAATACACACAAACACACAGACACACACACATACAGATACCCAAATACATACACACACACACACACACACACACACACACACACACACACACACACACGCACGCAGATACCCAAATACACACACAGATACCCAAAGACACACACTCACAGACACCAAAATACACACACACACAGGTACCCAAATACACACACACACAGGTACCCAAATACACACACACAGACACACAGATACCCAAATATATACACACGCACACACATACAGACACCCAAATGCACAAACACACACACACAGACACCAAAATACACACACACACACAGACACCAAAATACACACACACACAAAAAGATACACAAACACACACACACAGACACCAAAATACACACAGATACCCAAATACACACACACACACAGACACACACACACACACACACACACACGCACGCAGATACCCAAATACACACACAGATACCCAAAGACACACACTCACAGACACCAAAATACACACACACACAGGTACCCAAATACACACACACACAGGTACCCA
>NC_081398.1:634868-722882 GCF_030684315.1 Stegostoma tigrinum
CACAAACAAGAACAGGAGTTGCTGGAAAAGCTCAGCAGGTCTGGCAGCATCTGTGACAAGAAAATCAAGAGTTAGCGTTTCGGGTCCAGTGACCCTTCCTCAGAACTGATGGTAGCGTGGAAAATACTCCGTTTTCTAAGCAGGGGGTAGGGTGAGGTGAAGAGTTTAAGGAGTAAATGATCAGTGGAGATAGCATCTAAACCAACAATTTCCTAGCTACCACCAGTTCTGAGGAAGGGTCACCGGACCCAAAACATTAACTCTGATTTCCATCCAAAG
This sequence comes from Stegostoma tigrinum, assembly GCF_030684315.1. Taxonomy (NCBI): domain Eukaryota; kingdom Metazoa; phylum Chordata; class Chondrichthyes; order Orectolobiformes; family Stegostomatidae; genus Stegostoma; species Stegostoma tigrinum. Next base: position 635,148 of record NC_081398.1, read on the forward strand.
CTGCTGCCAGACCTACTGAAGTTTTCTGGCAATTTGTGAAGAATCTCTCTACCTGCTTTAAATACACTCAATGACTTGGCCTCCACAGATTTACCACCCTCCGGCTGAAGAAATTCCTCCTCATTTTTGGAAACCTTCTCCAGGCTCCTTCCAACGCAAGTACACCCTTCCTTAGATACAGGGCCCAGCTCGGCTCTCAATATTCCAGATGTGGTCTGAACAGAGCCTTATACAGCCTCAGCAGTACATCCCTGCTCTTGTACTCTAGCCCTCTTGAAATGAATGCTAACATTGCATTTGCCTTCCTAATTGCTCGCGGAACCTACATCTTAACCTGAAGAGAATCCTAGTATGGATTCCCAAGTCCCTTTGTGCTTCAAAGCCTTTCCCCACTGAGAAAGTGGCCTATGCTTCTATTCATCTGAGCAAAATGCATAACCTCACACATTCCTACATTATATTCCATCTTCCATTCCATTGTCCTCTCTCCCAACCTGACCAAGTCCCCAACACTACCCGTCCCTCCAACTATCTTTGAGTCGTTTGTAAACTTAGTGATAATGCCCTCACAGTTCCTTCATCCAGGTTGTTATTGTATTACATGAGAAGTTGTGGTCCCAACACAGATCCCTGCGGGACTCCACTAGTCACCAGCTGCCATCCTGAAAAAGACCCCTTTATCCCCACCTCTACCTTCTGCCATCCAGCCAATCCTCTATCCATGACAGTACCTTGCCCCTAACACCATGAGCTTTCATCTTATTTAACAGCCTCCTGTGTGACACCTTGTCAAAGTCTTCTGGAAATCCAAATTGATCACATCCACTGCTCTCCTTTGTCTAACTCACACGTTACCTTCTTAAAGAATTCTAACAGATTTGTCATGAACTCCCGCCGCCGACAAAACCGTGCGGACTCAGCCTTATTTTACCAGGCACTTACAGACTCTCCGCAATCTCATCCTCACTAGACTCTAAAATTTTACCAACAACTGTGGTCAGGCCAATCAGCCCATCAGCTCTCGTCTTCTGCCTCCCTCTCTTCTTAAACAGCGGTGTCACGTCCGTCATTTTCCAGTTTTCTGGGACTCTGACTACAGCAATTCCTGAAAAATCACCACTCATGCCTCTACAATCACATCCTGAAGTCTGGAGCATAGTGTATACAGTCACCTTCAGACACTTCAGCTTCCCCTTTGTGATGGTCAGAACACTTACCTCTGCCTGTGACCCTTGCTGTTCTGTCACCGGGGTCCTCCACTGTGAAGACCAACGCAAAGTATCTATTCAGCTTCTCTGCCATTTTTTTTACCCTCCATTAGTACTGCCCTGGGGGTGAAGTCTGGATCTTCCCTCGCAGCCCCTACAAATGACTATTTACGTCATTCCCGCTGAATCCGAAGCAAACACAGAACGTACTGGAGAAACTCAGCAGGTCTGGCAGCATCCGCAGAGAGAGAAACTGAGCTAATGTTTTGAGTCTGCTTCGATTTTTCACCACAACCTTTTCAAATCTGTCAGTTACTTCCAGAGAAAGGGTCTCTATGTTCTACAGCACTGTTCAGGTACTAAAGGCTGGGCCCTGGTAGTTCTTGTGTAATAAACTGTCCAACGGCAGGATAGAAAGAGGGGAGGGCAGTGATAAAGAGAGTGATTACTGGTAGAAGGCAGCCCCCTTACCTCAGGGTAAGACCACTCAGGGGAGAAATCGGTGATGGTCAGATTTTGCTCACTCTGAGCTGGGCCACCGGGCAAAGTAGCTGTTGGATCGGCTGGAGTTCCTGGCACCTCAGGAAATGCCAGATTTGTGGCAGTGCCCAGTGAGAGCTGCTGCTGAGGGAATGAGCTGATTGGAGAAGGCAGGTCTGAAAACTGTGCAGAGACGGTCTGCGCTGAGCCCTCAGCTGGAGCAGCAGAGGCTGGGTTACTGCCATAATGTGGGAAGTCTGTGCTGCTGTCTGCCATGAAATCAGACATCAGATCCGGGAACTGGCTGTCGAAGGAGATTTCAAAGTGGTCAATGTTGAGGTCTATGTTGGATGAAGACACTGCTGCAGAGGAGAGGTCGTTTTGGATGATGGTGTACAGGTCAGGGACATGATTACACTGTAATTCCAATGAGCCTCCAGTCTCCTCTGCGCTGCCACCGATGTTGTACTGCACCTCTGACTTGGCAAGCTGCTCCACGCCCACAATGCCCTGTACCCTCGCCATCTCGGTGTCGTCATTTGTCTGCGACATTGTGTCCATGGACACCTCAGCTTCTGGTACACCCGACTGGAAGGTCACCATCGGCACAGAGGGTGAGAGGTCTTCCTGCACGCTGTCACCGCATTCCTGCGGAAACAGGGAGGCTGGTTCTGCTTTCACACTCTCAGGGGCAGTGGGAGACGGCACTAAGGCTCCCGCGGACCCCTCCTCATTTTGGACGAAGAACTGGTTTCGAGTTGGAGGAAGGGGGCTGCCAGATGGTGGGAGGGGGCTGAAGACGCTGAAGTTTTTACGGTCCTCCGTGTTACTGCAGTCCATTTTCTCCAGCACAGCTGGTGGGCCGGGGCCGGACGTCACTGAGTTGACCTCGGTGGTCACCGGGAAAGTTGGAGTGGCCGGATCCAGACCGGGACTCCGAGGGAAGACAGAGATGTCGGGCGAAGAGTGGGGTGTTCTGAAATCCAGGCTCCCAGCTGTCATGCTCTCCAGGTTCTCTTTCTGGAAATCCGGCTCCTGCTTCAGATCGCTGCTTGGAAATTGGGAGTCGGCGGTGCGGAAGGAGCTGGGACTGGTATTCCCGTCCTGGCCAGCCCGTCCTCCTCCTCCCCCATAGGTCTGGCCCTGCTTGGGGCTGTTTAGGAAAGAGTTGTGGTCGAAGACAACGTTATTGGTGGGCGTGTGAGTTTCTGATGTATCCATACTGCCCTGGACAGCCTGGGGCAGGACGAGCCCAGCCGTTGTACTGGGAACCAACGACAAACTGATACCAACAGCCATGGGAGGCAGACTCAGGTCATGGCCACTCACAGGCAAGGCTGGGCTGGAGTTGGTAGCAACGAGCTGCTGACTGGGGGTCAGTGACACTGTCTTATCCCCGATCCCAGTCATTAGGATGACGGCGTTCTGTGGGATGCTGCAGGTCACCGTGGCAACGGTGAGATTTGGCACACTGGTGGCAACGGTGACCGAGCTCAGCTCCCTCTCGCAGTAGCTGTTGGTTCGAGAGGCTGGAGGGTCGAGGGCACACTCGCCCTGCCCCAGCGACTTTGACAAGGAGACCTCATCGCTGGCGTTGACCTGCAGCACAGTTTTCGGTAGCTTTGCAAGCTTTCGCTCCTGACCGTCAGCTTTACATTCATCTTGTTCCAGCTTGTTTTCCACACCTGAGAGATTCTGCACTTCTGTTAAAGCTGAGCACGTATTGAGTCGGATGTCCACTTTGGGGGATATGATCCTGTGCTTTGTGCTGTTACATTTATGAGGAATACTACTTCCCGTTGTCCCTGTTCCAGGTGCAATTCAGGGGGGAAACAGACATAGCAAGTAAAGCAAATTTCAACCTTCAACTACCAGAGGGGACAGAGAGTTCAATTACCCCCCAAAATACCAACACAGGGGACAGAGAGTTCAATTACCCCCCAAAATACCAACACAGGGGACAGAGAGTTCAATTACCCCCCAAAATACCAACACAGGGGACAGAGAGTTCAATTACCCCCCAAAATACCAGCACAGGGGACAGAGAGTTCAATTACCCCCCAAAATACCAACACAGGGGAGAGAGAGATCAATTACCCCCCAAAATACCAACACAGGGGACAGAGAGTTCAATTACCCCCCAAAATATCAACACAGGGGACAGAGAGTTCAATTACCCCCCAAAATACCAACACAGGGGACAGAGAGTTCAATTACCCCCCAAAATACCAACACAGGGGACAGAGAGTTCAATTACCCCCCAAAATACCAACACAGGGGACAGAGAGTTCAATTACCCCCCAAAATACCAACACAGGGGACAGAGAGTTCAATTACCCCCCAAAATACCAACACAGGGGACAGAGAGTTCAATTACCCACCAAAATACCAACACAGGGGAGAGAGAGTTCAATTACCCCCCAAAATACCAACACAGGGGGCAGAGAGTTCAATTACCCCCCAAAATACCAACACAGGGGAGAGAGAGATCAATTACCCGCCAACAATATCAACACAGGCGACAGGGGGTGAGGGACTGGGGGCTGGGTGAGGCTTTTGAACCTGGGTGCCTCAGAGCATTCGGCTGGACCTCTACGTTACTGTCGAGTGACAGTACCCCGGACTGAGGAAGGACAAACACTGCCATTCACAGGCTGAACCAAGACGCACTTCCCGGGGCAAGATGGGGGGTGGGTAAACCGTTAGCTCAGCTCATTGGACAGCCAGCATCAGAGCGAGCCCTATAGCGTGGGTTGAATCCTGCACCACCCTACTCCTCAATCTCTCCCCTCACCTGAGGCATGGTGACCCAAGGTTAAAGCAGCACCAGTTTCCCCTTCCCCTCCAACCCCCTCTCTCTGTGTCTCTGTCGAAGCGGGGAACGGCCAGTGGTCTGTTCACCACATGGCCTGCTCCATCGGGCTGTAACAAACGGGGTTCCTGATCTCTGGCACAGCAGCACAGAGCCAGCACAAGACGCGACACTTACCAAAGCTGTTGTTGCAGAGGCAGGCGTGTGTACGAGGCTGAGGTTTGACTTGGTGACTTTCTAAAACCTGGTGGACCAGCTGCTCAACAGAGAACTCCGTTACTCCATTACCGTTGCTACCCGTCCACTTAATGCAATGGACTGCAAGGGAAGGGAGAAAGATCACAATGAACACTGCATCACAAACCGAACCTTACACTGTAGCTGAAAGCACCACTTCCTGGCTCTAACAAAGTGCTCTCCAATTTAACCTGCCCCCTAGCTCTCTCACAATATCCTACATACCTGCCCTCTTGGTATCTGCTCTCTCCCGGAATCTGCTCTTGCAGTTATTGATTCAGGCTCTGGTAGCCTCCCAGGAATGATAGTTTGTATCATCATGACTCTCGATGCAAGAGAAATCTCTCCTTATTTCCCTTTGACGGTTATTTTAAACCCACCGCCTCTCATTACCAGTGCATTAGAAAGAGGGAACAGGTCTTCTTCTCATCCTGAATATTTCCGCTTGGCCCTCTCCAAAGGAGAACGATCCCAGTTCCATCCATCTCCCCACATTCACCGAGACCCCAAGTTCTCAGCACCATGCTGGTATATTGCCTCCCGACCCTGAGGTGCTGACATCCTCCTGAAAGTGGGGCAATTAACAGTAATACTTCATCCGGGGACAGCATAACTGTCCTGTTTTAATACATCCAGCCGGGGTTATGAAGTTGAATGCCCGTCATCCTTTCCTACCTGCTTTATCCACATGCCCCGTCACCCTCAAAGGATCTGAGAATGTACAGGCCCGTATCCCTCTGCTCCTGGGCTCCCACCCCCACAACATTTAAAGCGCCAAAAGATCACAAAATCCCCACCATGTCGAAGCAGGCCATTCTGCCCATTGGATCCATGCCAACCCCCTGAAGGGCATCCCACCAACACCCACCCCCTACCTTATCCCTGTAACACTGCGTTCCCCACAGCTAACCCTCCTAGTTTGCACAGCCCTGGGCACTATGGGACAATTTAGTGTAAACCGGACACCCGGAGGAAACCCACACAGACGCAGGGAGAAGGTGCAAACTGCAGACAGACACCTGAAGGTCCCTGGTGTTGTGAGACAGCAGTGTTAATCATTGCGCCACCGTGCTGACCGCATGTCATTTACACTCCTCCTGCAGATTGCTTTTTCCAAAGTGCATTATCTGCATTAAACAGCATCTGCCATCTGTCTGCTCACTTCAACAGTTAGTCTGTATCCTCCTGAGATCTATTCACAATCTATACCATGCCAAGCTCCCTCTCTCCACCAGCAAGTCACCTCGTAAACTAATGGCAAAAGCAGCGTTGCTAATCCCGAGCCCTGGTGAGCCCAACTGCTTCTTCCCATCCAGGTAGCAAAAGCTCCAAGCACCGTCACTCACTCAGGAATCCATTCACTCCCTTCCCAGTTACCTGCCCCTCAAGTCTCCTGAGAGTGAGACACTATCTGGCTGAAGGTACAAGGGCCATTGAGAGCGCGGGATACAATTTGACATGGAGAGTCAGTGACGTTGCCTGACACCTAAACATCCAGTGCACCACAGAAACAGACCCTTCAGCCCAACTCGTCCATGCCGACCAGATATCCTAAATTAGTCCAGTCCCATTTGCCAGTATTTGGCCCATATCCCTCTAAACCCTTCCTATCCATGTCCCCATCCAGATGCCTTTTAAATGCTGTAACTGTACCAGCCTCCACCACTTCCTCTGGCAGCTCATTCCATACACACGCCACCCTCTGTGTGAAAAAGGTACCCCTCGGGTCCCTTTTAAATCCTTCCCCTCTCACCTTAAACCTATGCCCTCTGGTTTTGGACTCTCCCTACCCTGGGGAAAAGACCCTGTCTATTCGCCCTATCCGTGTCCCTCATGGTTTTATAAACCTCTATAAAGGTCCCCCCTCAGCCTCCGATGCTCCGGGGAAAATAGCCCCAGTCTATCCAGCCTCTCCCTGTAGCTCAAACCCTCCAACCCCGGCAACATCCTTGTATATCTTTCCTGAATACCGTTAAGATTAACAATATCACTCCTATAGCAGGGAGAAGAGAGCTGAGCGCAGTATTCCAATAGTGGCCCTACCCCAGTGCCCTGTACAACCACAACACGATATCCCAACCGCTATACTCAATGCACTGACCAATTAAGGCAGGCAGGGGCTCTTTACACAGTGGGAGGGGTCACAGGGTCGACCAATTCATTACTTGGAAGATGATTCTGTTTGTCCCGGACCCAGGGTTGGGTGGGTGGGGAGCTGCTGTGGCAGCCCTGGGCCCTCCGCTGGGTACAGGTGAGCACAGACAGCACTGACCAAGTTGGTGTGAATGAACTTGGGCCCGTACACATAACTGAAAACGCTGACTCCACACAGGAACAGGCTGTAATCCTCCCATGGGGCCAGCTGGTTTCGGAGAGTGAGGGTTAGGACAACGTTCACAGGGAGAAGTCTTACACATTGGCTTCAGCTGGCAAATGAGCTCCTCCTTTGACCATTTCAGCCACTCCTTCCTATCGCTGTTCACCGAGCACAGGGTGGGCCCACACGTTTTCCCAGAGTCTTCAGGGACAGGCACGTTCAGGTAGTGAACTAACACAATGTCAGGATTCTGCGCGACAAAATTCACAACAAATGTTAACACGTAACACAGGGGAGGGGGGCAGCACGGGAACCCCAAGGAAAAACATCACCTCCCGAGGTCAGAAACACAAGCCCGGGCTCACACACACACAGGGACCTGTAACGGATAAGGGCTCACACACACACAGGGGCCTGTAAGGGATAAGGGCTCTCACACACACACACACACACACACACACACACACACATGGGGGGGGGGGGAACGCTGTAAGGGATAAGGGCTCACACACACACACACATACACGCACACAGTGGCCTGTAAGGAATAAGGGCTCACACACACACAGGGGGGACTGTAAGGGATAAGGGCTCACACACACACACACACACACACAGGGGCTCTCACACACACACACACAGGGGGGCCTGTAAGGGATAAGGGCTCACACACACGCGCACACACACACACAGGGGCGGGGGGGGGGGGGGGTGGGGGGTGGGGGGTGGGGGGGGTGGGGGGTGGGGGTGGGGTGGGGGGTGGGGGGGGGGGTTCTGCAAGGGATAAGGGCTCACACACACACACAGGGGCCTGTAAGGGATAAGGGCTCACACACACACACAGGGGCCTGTAAGGAATAAGGGCTCACACACACACACACACACACACACACACACACACACACACACACACAGGGGCCTGTAAGGGATAAGGGCTCACACACACACACACACCCAGGGGGGACTGTAAGGGATAAGGGCTCACAGACACACATACACAGGGGCTCTCACACACACACACACACACACACACAGGGGGGACTGTAAGGGATAAGGCCTCACACACACACACAGGGGCCTGTAAGAGATAAGGGCTCACACACACACACAGGGGCCTGTAAGGGATAAGGGCTCACACACACACACACAGGGGCCTGTAAGGGATAAGGGTTCACGCACACGCGCGCGCACACAGGGGCGGGGGGGGGGGGGTGGGTTCTGCAAGGGATAAGGGCTCACACACACACACAGGGGCCTGTAAGGAATAAGGGCTCACACACACACACAGGGGCCTGTAAGGAATAAGGGCTCACACACACACACACACACACACAGGGGCCTGTAAGGGATAAGGGCTGACACACACACACACACAGGGGGGACTGTAAGGGATAAGGGCTCACAGACACATCACACAGGGGCTCTCACACACACACACACACACACACACACACACACACAGGGGGGACTGTAAGGGATAAGGCCTCACACACACACACACACACACACACACACACACACACACACACACACACACACACACGGGCCTGTAAGAGATAAGGGCTCACACACACACACAGGGGCCTGTAAGGGATAAGGGCTCGCTCACACACACACACACAGCGGCCTGTAAGGGATAAGGGCTCACACACACACACACACGGGGGCCTGTAAGGGATAAGGGCTCACACACACACACAGGGGCCTGTAAGGGATAAGGGCTCACACACACACACGGGGGCCTGTAAGGGATAAGGGCTCACACACACACACACACACACACACACACACACACAAACACACACACACAGGGGCCTGTAAGGGATAAGGGATAAGGGCTCACACACACACACACACAGGGGCCTGTAAGGGATAAGGGCACACACACACACAGGGGCCTGTAAGGGATAAGGGCACACACACACACACACACACACACACACACACACACACACACACACACACACACACACACACACACACACACAGGGGCCTGTAAGGGATAAGGGCACACACACACACAGGGGCCTGTAAGGGATAAGGGCACACACACACACACACACACACACACACACACACACACACACACACACACACACACAGGGGCCTGTAAGGGATAAGGGCTCACACACACACACACACAGGGGCCTGTAAGGGATAAGGGCTCACTCACACACACACACACACACGGGTGCCTGTAAGGGATAACGGCTCACACACACACACACACAGGGGCCTATAAGGGATAAGGGCTCACACACACACACACACACACAGGGGCCTGTAAGGGATAACGGCTCACACACACACACACACACAGGGGCCTGTAAGGGATAAGGGCTCACACACACACACACACACACACACACAGGGGCCTGTAAGGGATAAGGGCACACACACACACAGGGGCCTGTAAGAGATAAGGGCTCACACACACACACACACACACAGGGGCCTGTAAGGGATAAGGGCTCACACACACACACACACACAGGGGCCTGTAAGGGATAAGGGCTCACACACACACACACACACAGGGGCCTGTAAGGGATAAGGGCTCACACACACACACACACACACACACACAGGGGCCTGTAAGGGATAAGGGCTCACACACACACACACAGGGGCCTGTAAGGGATAAGGGCTCACACACACACACAGGGGCCTGTAAGGGATAAGGGCTCACACACACACACACACACACACACACACACACACACACACACACACACAGGGGCCTGTAAGGGATAAGGGCTCACACACACACACACAGGGGCCTGTAAGGGATAAGGGCTCACACACACACACACAGGGGCCTGTAAGGGATAAGGGCTCACACACACACACACACACACACACACACACACACACACACACACACACAGGGGCCTGTAAGGGATAAGGGCTCACACACACACACAGGGGCCTGTAAGGGATAAGGGCTCACACACACACACAGGGGCCTGTAAGGGATAAGGGTCTCACACACACACACACACACACACACACACACACACACACACACAGGGGCCTGTAAGGGATAAGGGCTCACACACACACACACACACAGGGGCCTGTAAGGGATAAGGGCTCACTCACACACACACACACACGGGTGCCTGTAAGGGATAACGGCTCACACACACACACACAGGGGCCTGTAAGGGATAAGGGCTCACACACACACACACACACACACACACACAGGGGCCTGTAAGGGATAAGGGCACACACACACACACAGGGGCCTGTAAGAGATAACGGCTCACACACACACACACACACACACACACACACAGGGGCCTGTAAGGGATAAGGGCTCTCACACACACACACACACACACAGGGGCCTGTAAGGGATAAGGGCGCTCACACACACACACACACACACACACACACACACACACACACACACACACACACACACACACACACACACACAGGGGCCTGTAAGGGATAAGGGCTCACACACACACACACAGGGGCCTGTAAGGGATAAGGGCTCACACACACACACAGGGGCCTGTAAGGGATAAGGGTCTCACACACACACACACACACACAGGGGCCTATAAGGGATAAGGGCTCACACACACAAACACACACACAGAGTGGGCGGGGGGGGGGGGGGGTTAGGGGGGTGGGGGCGGGGGCGCTGTGAGGGGGGCAGGCACAGGGGGCCGTGAGGGTTAATGACAGACACAGGGTCGTAAGGTGTAAGGCACTTAGGTACAAGAGATCTTGGAGAGCAACAGGTAGTTAGTTAGCTGTTTGAGGCTGGGCTGTGGGAGTAAAAGGGAAATTCGATGCTGACCGTCTTTGTTGATGCAGTGTTGTGAGACTGAGCTCAGTGGCAGTCGCCTGCAGACACACCTCAAACACAAGGACCTGTTCTACCAGCTCCCTTAGCAAACCACTGTACAATTCCCATCCGCAAACTGTCTCAAACATTCCACCCACTCCCTGCCCAGCCTTCAGTCAGACCATCCAACTGACTCTGCTCCCAGCTTCCCCTACCCGGTCACTGCCACCGCTGTACCCCCACACCACCCCCCAACACACTCACTCACTCTCTCTCGCTCACACACACACACACAGACACTCACTCACTCACTCTCTCTCACACTCACACACACACACAAACACTCACTCACTCACTCACTCTCTCTCACACTCACACAGACACACACACGTGACTGCTAACTCCAACTATCTGTAAGCATGGCTGAGCTTTCTGGGAAATGGACAGGAACTGCACTAACACATCTTCACTAGCAAGGATACAGCCTTCAGGGGGACACCCCCCAAAAACCATGCCCCCCCCTCACTAATACTCAACAGCCCCACTCCCCAACACCACCCCTACCCCACTGAACACCCCCGCTCTCTGCCAACGGCAGAACAGACTCCAGGGGGTGTTTTTTCATATGGTCCTAAATCTCCACATGCTTTGTATTTTAACTGGAAGATGCGCCTCTGTCCCCCTGGGACCTGTTGTGAACCCTCCTGATTTCTCTAACTCACTTCTTTGTTTTCAGGCACACTGTAAGTCAAGCTTTCACTTGTTCTAATATCTGCAGATGTGGTTACACCTCAGGTCAGTGGAAGCTGTTGTGTAAATTGTGACAGAGACAGTCCTTCAGTGCAGCTATTTCCTCTGATGATCTAGAATAGAGAGCGCTCTCACTATTCTGGGAGGAGGTCTGAATTACTGAACGAGACTGCACTGAAAATACTGGGCTCAGTGGGTGCTGCTAACGTTGGCTTAGCCACAGTCCCCTACCTGCAGAAGCCAATAGCATCTTCGGTGGAATGTTGGAATGATGGAAGAGTGCACATAGCAACCGTACAGACACTGCAAAAAGAGAAAGACAGGGACAGCTCAGTTCTTACACTAGCCTCTTGTGACAAAACATTCATTTCACGTGCAGTGTTAATCCCTCTGTTATTAAGCTCCTTCCTGCTCTGATTTACAGGCACACAAAGTTGGGTCACAGATCAGGGTGGAACTGACTTATTGTAGGCCATGGAGAAGGCTTTTCCCATATCCCTGCCCTATGCGAGAGAGATCGCCAGACGGCATGCTCGTGTCTAACTGGTTTGTAAAGCTCATTCTCAGATGAGGATGCTTTGCTGAATGCTGAGCTAACTCCTCCAACGTGAAGATTCTCTCGCATGCACATTCAAACAAATGCTTTAATCAACACCAGCTGGGACTTGAACTAGGATTTTCTGTCCAGAGGTAGGGACAATACCACTGTTACACAAGAGCCCACTGCACTGCACGGGCTGTATCTTTTTCTGTTATGTTTGTAATTTTTATTGTGGCTGAAATGACTGTTTTAAAAAGGGACTGTTGAGGGCTCCCTGTGCTTTTACCCCTTACACTCATTTGAAGTGGTTCACACAGCTGCTGCTCTTAGCTGTGGCAGAGCCGGGGCTGTGGTTACAACCGGAGATTCACCCAGTAACTCACAGCTGGTTGGTCTGTTAAATGTTGGCCAGTTATCAACACCAGCCAGCACCATGTGATTGGCTCTCAGGGGTCTGGGAATACTTCAGGGAGACCTCAGAAAGGAAAGGAGCTGTGTTTCAGCATCTCAAAACAGAAAACAGCCAGTTAGTATCTCCCCACATCAATCTGCTGTTAGCTGCAATTTCATTCATCAGTCAGAGACCTTTATAAATGGGAAACAGCCACCCTGTGCCTCCCACACACAAATGGAAAGCGCTCAGAGAGGAAGAACGAGAAGCACATTCTGATCATCAAAAGTAAGTGCATAGGTGTGTGAGAGAGACACAGACAGGGGGTGTTTGTGCGTGTGTGTGTTTATGAGAGAGTGTGTGTGTGAGAGAGAGAGAGAGAATGTTTGTCTGTGTGTGTTTGGGTGAGTCTGTGTGACTGTGTGTGCACACACGTGCGAGAGTGTGTGTGTGTGTGTGTGTGTGTGTGTGTGTGTGTGTGTGTGTGTGTGTGTGTGTGAGAGAGAGAGAGAGAGCATGTGACCATGAGCATGAGAGAGTGTCTGTGCGTGTGTGTGAGCATGAGAAAGAGTGTGACCACATGTGTGAACATGAGAGTGTGACAGTCTGTGTGTGATTGAGTGAGAGAATGTGAGTGCGTCCATGTCTGTGTACGAGTGAGAGAGTGTGAGTGCATGCACGCACGCTCACGTGTGTGTGTGTGTGTGTGTGTGTGTGTGTGTGTGTGTGTGTGTGAGAGAGAGAGAGAGAGCAAGTGTGTGTGTGGGAGCGGGAGTGAACGAGAGAGACAGCTTGTGTGAGAGTGAGTGAGTGTGAGCGTCAGTGAGTCTGTGTATGCCAGAGACACTGAGTGCAAGTGTGAGAGTGTGTGTGTGTGTGTGTGTGTGAGAGATACTGAGTGCGTGCGTGCGCACATGTGAGTCCATGAGTGCGTGTGTGTGCACGTCAGCATGAGAGAGTGTGAGAGTGTATGTGCATGAGTGTGAGTGTGAACGTGTGTGAGAGAGAGAGAGAGAGAGAGAGAGAGAGAGAGAGAGAGAGAGAGAGAGAGAGAGAGAGAGAGTGTGCGCGCGTGTGAGTGATGTGAAAGATACTGAGTGCAAGTTCAAGTGCCCAGAGGGGTTATGAATTGAGGAACGACACACACACTGCCCTGTGATTCTGAGTAACAGCGAGGGTTGGCAGTAAATGCTGACCCAGCCAGTGATGCCCACATTATCTAGATGAATGCAGAATCCCGCTCAGTGAGATTACCGGGGAGGGGGTGCGGGCAGGGATAGTGAAACATGCATATCTGCACACACCTCCATCCCCTGAACCTTTAACTTCATGTGATCTTCTCGTGTAGTTTTCCCATCTTTCCGCTTCTTCCAGCAGTATCCGTCCTTACGGTATTTGACTTTCTTCCGATTGTAAAGGATGATTGAGCCATTCACTGGCCTGGGTGTAAGAAACAAGGTGAGCAATCGTTAGGAAGCGAGCTTCACAAGGAGCTCCTTTCTAAAGGAGATCGAAGAGCACCAACAGAGAATAGGGACATCTGTTCACAAAGGTAAGCCGGCAAATTTTGCCCACAGCAAACTGTGCTTGAATTGTAAGCCATGCGGCTAAAATACAGGTTATTAATTTTCAGCTCACACCTTCAGAAGGTGCAGAATCAACTGATCTTTACCCAACAGAAACTGGAACATACCAAGTGGTTTCACAGTCAAATGGGGGGAACCAGCCTGTGCCCCAGGCTCCTAGTCAGTGACCACGTAACCCTGCTCGTGAACTCATGTCAATGAGATAATGCCTTGATGCTTGCGGTCCAGTCTCAATGGCAGTCAATTAACATCAGGAGAAAACCGTGACAGCTCAGTTAGCTCAAACCATTAGTAGGACAACACCATGTGTAAATCACAGATTCATACATAGAACATTACAGCACAGTACAGGCCCTTCGGCCCTCGATGTTGTGCCGATCTGTCATACCGATCTCAAGCCCATCTAACCTACACTATTCCATGTATGTCCATATGCTTATCCAATGACGACTTAAATGTACCCAAAGTTGGCGAATCTACTACCGTTGCAGGCAAAGCGCTCCACTCCCTTACTACTCTCTGAGTAAAGAAACTACCTCTGACATCTGTCCTATATCTTTCACCCCTCAATTTAAAGCTATGCCCCCTCGTGCTCGCTGTCACCATTCTAGGAAAAAGGCTCTCCCTATCCATCCTGTCTAACCCTCTGATTATTTTATATGTTTCAATTAAGTCACCTCTCAACCTTCTTCTCTTTAATGAAAACAGCCTCAAGTCCCTCAGCCTTTCCTCATAAGACCTTCCCTCCATACCAGGCAACATCCTAGTAAATCTCCTCTGCATCCTTTCCAAAGCTTCCACATCCTTCTTATAATGCGGTGACCAGAACTGTACACAATGCTCCAAGTGCGGCCACACCAGAGTTTTGTACAGCTTCACCATAACCTCTTGGTTCCGGAACTCGATCCCTCTATTAATAAAAGCTAAAACACTGTTTGCCTTCTTAACAGACCTGTCAACCTGGGTGGCAACTTTCAAGGATCTGTGTACATGGGCACCGAGATCTCTCTGCTCATCTACACTGCTAAGAATCTTACCATTAGCCCTGTACTTTGCACTTTGGTAGAAGTAACCAGAAGGCATCACCTCACACTTGTCTGTATTAAACTCCATTTGCCACCTCTCAGCCCAGCTCTGCAGCTTATCTATGTCTCTCTGCAACCTACAGCATCCTTCGTCACTATCCACAACTCCACCGACCTTAGTGTTGTCTGCAAATTTACTAACCCATCCATCTACGCCCTCATCCAGGTCATTTATAAAAATGACACACAGCAGTGGACCCAACACCGACCCTTGTGGTACACCACTAGTAACTGGTCTCCATGATGAACATTTCCCATCAACTACCACCCTCTGTCTTCTTTCAGCAAGCCAATTTCCGATCCAAACTGCTATATCTCCCACAATCCCATTCCTCCGCATTTTGTACAATAGCCTATTGTGGGGAACCTTATCGAACGCCTTGCTGAAATCCACATACACCACATCAAACGGTTTACTCTCACCTACCTGTTTGGTCACCTTCTCAAAGAACTCAATAAGGTTTGTGAGGCACGACCTACCCTTCACAAAACTGTGCTGACTATCCCTAATCAATTTATTCTTTTCTAGATGATTATAAATCCTATCCCTTATAACCTTTTCCAACACTTTACCAATAACTGAGGTAAGGCTCACTGGTCTATAATTACCAGGGTTGTCTCTACTCCCCTTCTTGAACAGGGGAACCACATTTGCTATCCTCCAGTCATCTGGCACTATTCCTGTAGACAATGATGAGTTAAAGATCAATGCCAAAGGCTCGGCAATCTCCTCCCTGGCTTTCCAGAGGATCCTAGGATAAATCCCATCCGGCCCAGGGGACTTATCTACCTTCACCCTCTGAAGGATTTCTAATACCTCTTCCGTGTGAACCTCAATCCCACCTAGTCTAGTAGCCTGCATCTCAGTATTCTCCTCGACAACATTGTCGTTTTCTAGAGTGAATACTGTTGAAAAATATTCATTAGCGCTTCCCCTATCTCATCTGACTCCACACACAACTTACCACTACTATACTTGATTGGGCCTAATCTTACTTTCGTCATTCTTTTATTCCTTAAATACCTATAGAAAGCCTAGGGGTTTACCCTGATCCTATCCGCCAACAACTTCTCATGTCTCCTCCTGGCTCTTCTGAGCTCTCTCTTTAGGTCTTTCTGGGCTACCTCGTAGCCCTCAAGTGCCCTAACTGAACCTTCACATCTCATCCTAACAAAAGCCTTCTTCTTCCTCTTGACCAGAGATTCCACCTCCTTTGTAAACCACGGCTCCCACGCTCTACAGCTTCCTCCCTGCCTGACAGTTACATGCTTATCGAGGACACACAGTGTGTAAATAGGCCATTCAGCACAATCCAACCCACCAAAGAGAATCCAACCCACCAAAGAGCATCCCACCCAGACTCACTACCATTCCCCCATCTCGCCCCTATCCGAGTCCTGTAACGCTGTATTTCCCACAGCTAATCCACCCGAACACACACATCCATGGGCACTACGGGACAATTTAGCACGGCAAATCCACCCTAACCCGCACATCCCTGGGCACTATAGGACAATTTAGCACGGCCAACCCACCCTAACTCACACATCCCTGGGCACTATGAGACAATTTAGCACGGCCAATCCACCCTAACCCACACATCCCTGGGCACTACGGGACAATTTAACACGGCCAATCCACCCTAACCCGCACATCCCTGGGCACTATGGGACAATGTAGCACGGCCAATCCACCCTAACCCGCACATCCCTGGACACTACGGGACAATTTAACACGGCCAATCCACCCTAACCCACACATCCCTGGGCACTATAGGACAATTTAGCACGGCCAATCCACCCTAACCCGCACATCCCTGGGCACTACGGGACAATTTAACACGGCCAATCCACCCTAACCCACACATCCCTGGGCACTATAGGACAATTTAGCACGGCCAACCCACCCTAACCCGCACATCCCTGGACACTACGGGACAATTTAACACGGCCAATCCACCCTAACCCGCACATCCCTGGGCACTATAGGACAATTTAGCACGGCCAATCCACCCTAACCCGCACATCCCTGGGCACTACGGGACAATTTAGCACGGCCAACCCACCCTAATCCACACATCCCTGGGCACTACAGGGCAATTTAGCACGGCCAACCCGCCCTAACCCGCACATCCCTGGGCACTACGGGACAATTTAGCACGGCCAATCCACCCTAACCTGCACATCCCTGGGCACTACAGGACAATTTAACACGGCCAACCCACCCTAACCCGCACACCCCTGGTCACTATGGGACAATTTAGCATGGCCAATCCACACTAACCCGCACATCCCTGGGTACTACGGGACAATTTAGCACGGCCAACCCACCCTAACCCACACATCCCTGGACACTATGGGACAATTTAGCACGGCCAATCCACCCTAACCCACACATCCCTGGGCACTACGGGACAATTTAGCACGGCCAATCCACCCTAACCCGCACATCCCTGGGTACTACGGGACAATTTAGCACGGCCAATCCACCCTAACCCGCACATCCCTGGGCACTATGGGACAATTTAGCACGGCCAATCCACCCTAACCCGCACATCCCTGGGTACTACGGGACAATTTAGCACGGCCAATCCACCCTAACCCGCACATCCCTGGGTACTACGGGACAATTTAGCACGGCCAATCCACCCTAACCCGCACATCCCTGGGCACTACGGGACAATTTAGCACGGCCAACCCACCCTAACACGCACATCCCTGGACACTATGGGACAATTTAGCACGGCCAATCCACCCTAACCCGCACATCCCTGGGTACTACGGGACAATTTAGCACGGCCAATCCACCTTAACCTGCACATCCCTGGACTGTGGGAGGAAACTGGAGCACCCGGAGAAAACCCACAAAGACAGGCACCCAAGGGTGGGATTGAACCTGGGTACCTGGTGCGAGGAGGCAGCAGCACAGATCAGTGAGTAACTGTGCTGCTCCAAATCAATGACCAGATTCCTCGATATTGCCACTGTGGGCACTCTGACAGGAATCGCCGGCGTGGGCACTCTGACAGGAATCGCCGGCGTGGGCACTCTGACAGGAATCGCCGGCGTGGGCACTCTGACAGGAATCGCCGGCGTGGGCACTCTGACAGGAATCGCCGGCGTGGGCACTCTGACAGGAATCGCCGGCGTGGGCACTCTGACAGGGATCGCCGGCATGGGCACTCTGACAGGGATCGCCGGCGTGGGCACTCTGACAGGAATCGCCGGCGTGGGCACTCTGACAGGGATCGCCGGCGTGGGCACTCTGACAGGAATCGCCGGCGTGGGCACTCTGACAGGAATCGCCGGCATGGGCACTCTGACAGGAATCGCCGGCGTGGGCACTCTGACAGGAATCGCCGGCGTGGGCACTCTGACAGGAATCGCCGGCGTGGGCACTCTGACAGGAATCGCCGGCGTGGGCACTCTGACAGGAATCGCCGGCGTGGGCACTCTGACAGGAATCGCCGGCGTGGGCACTCTGACAGGAATCGCCGGCGTGGGCACTCTGACAGGAATCGCCGGCGTGAGCACTCTGACAGGATTCGCCGGCGTGGGCACTCTGACAGGATTCGCCGGCGTGGGCACTCTGACAGGATTCGCCGGCATGGGCACTCTGACAGGAATCGCCGGCATGGGCACTCTGACAGGAATCGCCGGCATGGGCACTCTGACAGGGATCGCCGGCATGGGCACTCTGACAGGGATCGCCGGCATGGGCACTCTGACAGGAATCGCCGGCATGGGCACTCTGACAGGAATCGCCGGCATGGGCACTCTGACAGGAATCGCCGGCGTGGGCACTCTGACAGGAATCGCCGGCGTGGGCACTCTGACAGGAATCGCCGGCATGGGCACTCTGACAGGAATCGCCGGCATGGGCACTCTGACAGGGATTCACTGCTGAAACGTACTCAAGAACAGCCTGCCCTGTAACAACACACACACTGCCCACTGACACCGAGTAACAACACACACACTGCCCAGTGACACAGAGTAACAACACACACACTGCCCAGTAACACTGAGTAACAACACACACACTGCCCACTGACACAGAGTAACAACACACACACTGCCCAGTAACACAGAGTAACAACACACACACTGCCCAGTGACACCGAGTAACAACACACACACTGCCCAGTAACACTGAGTAACAACACACACACTGCCCAGTGACACTGAGTAACAACACACACACTGCCCAGTAACACCGAGTAACAACACACACACTGCCCAGTGACACCGAGTAACAACACACACACTGCCCAGTAACACTGAGTAACAACACACACACTGCCCAGTAACACCGAGTAACAACACACACACTGCCCACTGACACAGAGTAACAACACACACACTGCCCAGTGACACAGAGTAACAACACACACACTGCCCAGTAACACCGAGTAACAACACACACACTGCCCACTGACACAGAGTAACAACACACACACTGCCCAGTAACACCGAGTAACAACACACACACTGCCCACTGACACAGAGTAACAACACACACACTGCCCACTGACACAGAGTAACAACACACACACTGCCCAGTGACACCGAGTAACAACACACACACTGCCCAGTAACACTGAGTAACAACACACACACTGCCCAGTGACACCGAGTAACAACACACACACTGCCCAGTGACACCGAGTAACAACACACACACTGCCCAGTGACACCGAGTAACAACACACACACTGCCCAGTAACACCGAGTAACAACACACACACTGCCCAGTAACACCGAGTAACAACACACACACTGCCCAGTGACACCGAGTAACAACACACACACTGCCCAGTAACACTGAGTAACAACACACACACTGCCCAGTGACACCGAGTAACAACACACACACTGCCCAGTAACACCGAGTAACAACACACACACTGCCCAGTAACACTGAGTAACAACACACACACTGCCCAGTAACACAGAGTAACAACACACACACTGCCCAGTAACACAGAGTAACAACACACACACTGCCCAGTGACACCGAGTAACAACACACACACTGCCCAGTGACACAGAGTAACAACACACACACTGCCCAGTGACACCGAGTAACAACACACACACTGCCCAGTAACACCGAGTAACAACACACACACTGCCCAGTAACACCGAGTAACAACACACACACTGCCCACTGACACCGAGTAACAACACACACACTGCCCAGTAACACTGAGTAACAACACACACACTGCCCAGTGACACCGAGTAACAACACACACACTGCCCAGTAACACTGAGTAACAACACACACACTGCCCAGTAACACTGAGTAACAACACACACACTGCCCAGTAACACTGAGTAACAACACACACACTGCCCAGTAACACAGAGTAACAACACACACACTGCCCAGTAACACCGAGTAACAACACACACACTGCCCAGTAACACCGAGTAACAACACACACACTGCCCAGTAACACCGAGTAACAACACACACACTGCCCAGTAACACTGAGTAACAACACACACACTGCCCAGTGACACCGAGTAACAACACACACACTGCCCAGTAACACTGAGTAACAACACACACACTGCCCAGTAACACCGAGTAACAACACACACACTGCCCAGTAACACTGAGTAACAACACACACACTGCCCAGTGACACCGAGTAACAACACACACACTGCCCAGTAACACTGAGTAACAACACACACACTGCCCAGTGACACCGAGTAACAACACACACACTGCCCAGTAACACTGAGTAACAACACACACACTGCCCAGTAACACTGAGTAACAACACACACACTGCCCAGTGACACCGAGTAACAACACACACACTGCCCAGTAACACTGAGTAACAACACACACACTGCCCAGTAACACAGAGTAACAACACACACACTGCCCAGTAACACTGAGTAACAACACACACACTGCCCAGTAACACTGAGTAACAACACACACACTGCCCAGTAACACTGAGTAACAACACACACACTGCCCAGTGACACCGAGTAACAACACACACACTGCCCAGTGACACCGAGTAACAACACACACACTGCCCACTGACACCGAGTAACAACACACACACTGCCCACTGACACTGAGTAACAACACACACACTGCCCAGTGACACCGAGTAACAACACACACACTGCCCAGTAACACAGAGTAACAACACACACACTGCCCACTGACACTGAGTAACAACACACACACTGCCCAGTAACACCGAGTAACAACACACACACTGCCCAGTAACACCGAGTAACAACACACACACTGCCCAGTAACACTGAGTAACAACACACACACTGCCCAGTGACACCGAGTAACAACACACACACTGCCCAGTGACACCGAGTAACAACACACACACTGCCCAGTGACACAGAGTAACAACACACACACTGCCCAGTGACACCGAGTAACAACACACACACTGCCCAGTGACACCGAGTAACAACACACACACTGCCCACTGACACCGAGTAACAACACACACACTGCCCACTGACACCGAGTAACAACACACACACTGCCCAGTGACACCGAGTAACAACACACACACTGCCCAGTAACACCGAGTAACAACACACACACTGCCCAGTGACACCGAGTAACAACACACACACTGCCCACTGACACAGAGTAACAACACACACACTGCCCAGTAACACCGAGTAACAACACACACACTGCCCAGTAACACTGAGTAACAACACACACACTGCCCAGTAACACCGAGTAACAACACACACACTGCCCACTGACACAGAGTAACAACACACACACTGCCCAGTAACACTGAGTAACAACACACACACTGCCCAGTGACACCGAGTAACAACACACACACTGCCCAGTGACACCGAGTAACAACACACACACTGCCCACTGACACAGAGTAACAACACACACACTGCCCAGTAACACTGAGTAACAACACACACTGCCCAGTAACACTGAGTAACAACACACACACTGCCCAGTGACACTGAGTAACAACACACACACTGCCCAGTGACACCGAGTAACAACACACACACTGCCCAGTGACACCGAGTAACAACACACACACTGCCCACTGACACCGAGTAACAACACACACACTGCCCAGTAACACAGAGTAACAACACACACACTGCCCAGTAACACCGAGTAACAACACACACACTGCCCAGTAACACTGAGTAACAACACACACACTGCCCAGTAACACCGAGTAACAACACACACACTGCCCAGTAACACAGAGTAACAACACACACACTGCCCAGTAACACTGAGTAACAACACACACACTGCCCAGTAACACCGAGTAACAACACACACACTGCCCAGTGACACTGAGTAACAACACACACACTGCCCAGTGACACCGAGTAACAACACACACACTGCCCAGTAACACTGAGTAACAACACACACACTGCCCAGTAACACCGAGTAACAACACACACACTGCCCAGTAACACTGAGTAACAACACACACACTACCCAGTAACACTGAGTAACAACTCACACACTGCCCAGTGACACCGAGTAACAACACACACACTGCCCAGTGACACCGAGTAACAACACACACACTGCCCAGTAACACTGAGTAACAACACACACACTGCCCAGTGACACTGAGTAACAACACACACACTGCCCACTGACACCGAGTAACAACACACACACTGCCCAGTAACACCGAGTAACAACACACACACTGCCCAGTAACACCGAGTAACAACACACACACTGCCCAGTAACACCGAGTAACAACACACACACTGCCCAGTGACACCGAGTAACAACACACACACTGCCCAGTGACACTGAGTAACAACACACACACTGCCCAGTGACACTGAATAACAACACACACACTGCCCAGTAACACCGAGTAACAACACACACACTGCCCAGTAACACCGAGTAACAACACACACACTGCCCAGTGACACCGAGTAACAACACACACACTGCCCAGTAACACCGAGTAACAACACACACACTGCCCAGTAACACTGAGTAACAACACACACACTGCCCAGTGACACAGAGTAACAACGTACACACTGCCCAGTAACACAGAGTAACAACACACACACTGCCCAGTGACACAGAGTAACAACACACACACTGCCCAGTAACACCGAGTAACAACACACACACTGCCCACTGACACAGAGTAACAACACACACACTGCCCAGTAACACTGAGTAACAACACACACACTGCCCACTGACACAGAGTAACAACACACACACTGCCCAGTAACACCGAGTAACAACACACACACTGCCCAGTAACACAGAGTAACAACACACACACTGCCCAGTAACACTGAGTAACAACACACACACTGCCCAGTAACACAGAGTAACAACACACACACTGCCCAGTAACACTGAGTAACAACTCACACACTGCCCAGTAACACTGAGTAACAACGTACACACTGCCCAGTAACACCGAGTAACAACGTACACACTCCCAGTAACACTGAGTAACAACACACACACTGCCCAGTAACACTGAGTAACAACGTACACACTGCCCAGTAACACCGAGTAACAACGTACACACTCCCAGTAACACTGAGTAACAACACACACACTGCCCAGTAACACTGAGTAACAACTCACACACTGCCCAGTAACACTGAGTAACAACGTACACACTGCCCAGTGACACCGAGTAACAACACACACACTGCCCAGTAACACTGAGTAACAACACACACACTGCCCAGTAACACCGAGTAACAACACACACACTGCCCAGTAACACTGAGTAACAACGTACACACTGCCCAGTAACACCGAGTAACAACACACACACTGCCCAGTAACACCGAGTAACAACGTACACACTGCCCAGTAACACCGAGTAACAACACACACACTGCCCAGTAACACCGAGTAACAACGTACACACTGCCCAGTAACACCGAGTAACAACACACACACTGCCCAGTAACACTGAGTAACAACGTACACACTGCCCACTGACACCGAGTAACAACACACACACTGCCCAGTAACACCGAGTAACAACGTACACACTGCCCAGTAACACCGAGTAACAACGTACACACTCCCAGTACCTGTCCATTTGGGATAGGTAATAAATACTGTGCTAGCTGATCACTCCCACTGTCGGCTGCATGTCAGATACCGTGCGACTGTGTCGCATGGTGTTAGCCCTCAGAAGGTAATTGAAAAGTGAGGATATTACATATTACTTTATAAAAAGCAGTGATTCCATATCCTCCTCTTCAGGACAACAGAGCATTCCACAAAGCTGGGTAAAAATCGAAGTCGCTCTGTGTCCTGAGAAGCTCGTGTTGGTCAGTTGATGAAGTAGCTCACCTGGTCCGTGGAGCACCAGAAAGCCACTCCTCGTGTTTCTCGAATGCTGTCAGATAAGATGCGATCTCCTGAAAGGACAAATCACAGTCAGGGACCTTACCCATGCTTCTGAAAGCTCTCCCTGGGAAATAACACACTGCAGGTTTCTGTCCTCTTTGAGCATTCTGCACAAACACAGTGTGCCCTGACACTCCTAAAGGAGTTTATCAACGCACACACCCATCTTCTCCTGCCCAACCAAATGCCCAAATTCCATCACCAGATCCCAAGGTGCGCTGATCTGAAGTTGGCATGAATTAACATCCAGCAGGGTACATCTGTAGCAAAGTCTCACTTTCCTTCACTTCTCAACCCCAGATACCATCAATAGGGATACTGAGGGTGAAAGCTTGAATCTTTATTTTCAATATCTGTAATAACAATGTTTCAAATAATTAATCTGACACCGTCAAGTAAATTGTTTCATTTCTCCTTTCGTGTCTGTCATAGAGTCACAGAGCTGTACAGCATGGAAGCGGACCCTTTGGTCCAACTTGTCCATGCCGACCAAATGTCCTACATTAATCTAATCCCACTCGGCAGCATTTGGCCCCCTGTCCCCATCCACATGCCTTTAAATGATACCTTAGCAACTGTGCCATTGTAACTGGGGATGGGTCTTGATTCTAGGTTTCCAGTCAGTTCAAGGGCATACACTGGCACATAGATGACGGGCCAAAGGGTCCTGGTCCATGCTGTAAGACTCTACGTTACAATATATTACCATTGTAGGGTCATTCAGCACAGAAACAGACCCCTCAGTCTAACCAGTCCATGCTGACCATAATCCCAAACTAAACTAGTCCCACCTGCCTGCACCTGGCCCATATCACCCCAAAACATTTCCTATTCCTAATGTCCCTTAAATTCCCAAATGTTCCTGCATCCACCACTTCTGCAGGAAGTTCATTCCACACACAACCCACTCTCTGAGTAAAAAAATGTTGCCCCTCATATCCTTTTTAAATCGCTCCCATCTCATCTGAAAAACATGACCTTAGGCTTGAAATCCCCCACCCTAAGGGAACAGGCACCTAGATTTAGCCTCCTCTACACCCCTCATGATTTAATAAAGTCACTGTTACTGTTGCTGTTCTCACCTATGGTTGCTTGGAGTTTTGTGGCTGTATTCCATTCTGGAGTCCCTGGGATCTCACACTTTGTCCACTTTTTTTTGAAGAAAGGAACTTATCCAAACAGTGCCATGAATTTGGCAGTCAAGAGAATTGCAGCAAAGCACATTAGAACATTATCAATTTCCTATGTCCTGCTTTGTTATAAAAACAATTGAAAGAAATAGGAATGACCTGAGATGACCATGAAAGACTGGTTTCTTGCTGTGATCAGTTTTTGTAAACTAAGCGATGGTCTGTAATTACACACGGCACCCTCTCACTAATGGCATTGTGCATTTCCAGAAGGCTTGGTGATTGGGACCGGAATATTTTGGGCTTGTTTAAATATAATAGTTGTACAGGGGTGCACAGAACTGTTAATAAACTGACACATTGTTGTTCCGATTCAGTCGGGTAGTTAGAGAACGCCAAACACAAAAAACCCTAAGGATATAATGCCATTCTTATAGCAAGAACAGGGCAGCATGTTGTAATGAGGTTGGATGGATAAGGTGAAAGTTAGTGAAATGATAAATTCTGACAATTCTTCAATAAACAAGGGGTGTGGATAGGGTGAACACGAAGGTCTTTTACGCCCACGGTGGGGGGAGTCTAAAACTAGAGGGGCATAGGTTTAAGGTGAGAGGGGAAAGATTTAAAAGGGACCTGAGGGGTAACTTTTTCACACAGAGGGTGGTGCGTGTATGGAATGAGCTGCCAGAGGAAGTGGTGGGGGCTGGTACAGTTACAACATTTAAAAGGCATCTGGTTGGGGACATGGATAGGAAGGGTTTAGACGGAAATGGTCCAAATGCTCGCAAATGGGACTTGATTAATTTAGGATATCTGGTCAGTATAGACGGGTTGGGCCGAAGGGTCTACTTCAGTGCTGTACAGCTCTATGACTCTCAATGTTAAATGTTTAAAAAACAATGAGAGTTCATTCTGAGCTGATGCTTTTCCTTATGAGGGAGTTGAGTTTAATGCCTCAAGCCGTCCTAAAACGGGAGATGAGCAAGTAGCCAGCATTTGAGGGGCACATTGATCTCAGCGGGGGAGGGGGAGAGAGAAGCAAGAGAGATAGAGGGTGAGAGGGAGGGGAAAGAGGGCGGGGAACTGAGGTGTGGGGTGGTTGGAGGGTGGAAGCTGGTGAGAGCAGGAGCGATAGAGACACAAGGAGAGAGGGATGGTGGGTGGAAGAGAAAGGGAAGGACTGTGGTGGGGGGGGTGAGAGAGGGAGGGCAAGGAAGGGCGGGACAGACACAGCAAGGCAGAGAGTGACAGAGATGGAGGGAGGGAAGGAAGAGAACGGGAGGAGGTGAGAGGAAAGGAGGGAGTAGAGGGTGGGGGTGGGGAAAGGAGAGTAGGAGGGTGGCAAATAGAGGGGGTTGGGGGAGGCAAGTTGGGGGGGATCAGAGAGAGGGGGTGAGAGAGGATTTGGTGAGTGTTTGGGGGCAGACTGACAGAGGCTGTGGGAGGTAGGAAAGGCAGGGCTGAGGATTTCATAAAACTTGTTTCTGATACAGAAGACGGGCTCACCTCGTTAGTGTTCCATCGCTGTCTCTCTTTGGGCAAAGCCGCACATTTCGGTAAACAGTCCATCAGTTTGTTGGGCAGAAACACCTTGATGTGGTTATTATTTTCTGAAAGAGAAGGGAACTCCCATCAGTGCCAGTAAGAGATGTCTGTTTGAGACAGTGACCCAGGAACAAACTCCATTCTGCGTCTTTGTGCAAGTTATCATCTCCTCAGAAATTAAAGGGAAATTTGTTCTCTCCAGCTGAAAGAATGTTTCACTAGATCTACCCAGGTAACAGAGTTCAGCTACTAACATCTTTTAGAAACAATGGAATACACACACTAACTTGAGATGCCACTCAGCCCATCGAGGCTGCTTACCCTGCCCTGCAACAAGCCCACGGCTGGTCTGATCACCCCACACTCAGACTGACCCCCCACCCCCATAATCTCTCACTCTCTTACTCGTGGATAAAACCCCTTCCCCCCTCCCTTAAAAATATCTGCTCCCATCACCTTCTCATGGAGAGAGTTCCCAACAGTCACCAGCCCCTGTGAGATAAAGATTCTCCCCAACTCTGTACTAAATGAGGAAGGGGATATGCTCTGAAAGCTTGTGATTTTGAACAAACCTGTTTGTCAATAACCCGGTGTTGTGTGGTTTCTAAAAGGGTGAGCCCCACTTTGTGAGCACTGAAGTTGGAAATTTCCTCTCCATATCCACCCGGTCAAGACCCCTCAGGATCTTGTATAATTCTATCAAATCACCTTTAACTCCTCCAAGCTCCAGCAGAAACCAGCCCAGTCTGTCTAACCCACCCTGATAAGACATCACCCTCACTCCAGCGAATAGTCTGGTAAACCTTCTCTGGACTGAGTGCAACAGATTCGCATCCCTCCTTAAATAAGGAGACGAATTCTCTAACAGGGTTCTCTCCAAGTGGTTTCTCCAGTGCTCTGTATAAAGTGTACGCTCCCCCCGTTGTTTTGTATTCAATTCTTCCCTGAGCACCGTGGCTCAGTGGTTAGCACTGCTCACTCACAGCCCCACGTTAGATCCCACTGTCTGTGTGGAGTTTGCACATTCTCCCTGTGTCTGCGTGGGTTTCCTCCCGCAGTCCAGGGATGTGCAGGTTAGGGTGGATTGGCCGTGCTAACTTGTCCCATAGTGCCCAGGGATGCGCGGGTTAGGGTGGATTGGCCGTGCTAAATTGTCCCGTAGTGTCCAGGGATGTGTGGGTTAGGGTGGATTGGCCGTGCTAAATTGTCCCGTAGTGCCCAGGGATGTGCGGGTTAGGGTGGGTTGGCCGTGCTAAATTGTCCCGTAGTGCCCAGGGATGTGCGGGTTAGGGTGGGATGGCCGTGCTAAATTGTCCCATAGTGCCCAGGGATGTGCGGGTTAGGGTGGGTTGGCCGTGCTAAATTGTCCCATAGTGCCCAGGGATGTGCGGGTTAGGGTGGGTTGGCCGTGCTAAATTGTCCCATAGTGCCCAGGGATGTGCGGGTTAGGGTGGGTTGGCCGTGCTAAATTGTCCCGTAGTGCCCAGGGATGTGCGGGTTAGGGTGGGTTGGCCGTGCTAAATTGTCCCATAGTGCCCAGGGATGTGCGGGTTAGGGTGGGTTGGCCGTGCTAAATTGTCCCATAGTGCCCAGGGATGTGCGGGTTAGGGTGGGCTGGCCGTGCTAAATTGTCCCATAGTGCCCAGGGATGTGCGGGTTAGGGTGGATTGGCCGTGCTAAATTGTCCCGTAGTGCCCAGGGATGTGCGGGTTAGGGTGGATTGGCTGTGCTAAATTGTCCTGTAGTGCCCAGGGATGTGCGGGTTACGGTGGATTGGCCGTGCTAAATTGTCCCATAGTGCCCAGGGATGTGCGGGTTAGGGTGGGTTGGCCGTGCTAAATTGTCCCATAGTGCCCAGGGATGTGCGGATTAGGGTGGATTGGCCGTGCTAAATTGTCCCATAGTGCCCAGGGATGTGCGGGTTAGGGTGGGATTGGCCGTGCTAAATTGTCCCATAGTGCCCAGGGATGTGCAGGTTAGGGTGGATTGGCCGTGCTAAATTGTCCCATAGTGCCCAGGGATGTGTGGGTTAGGGTGGATTGGCCGTGCTAAATTGTCCCATAGTGCCCAGGGATGTGCAGGTTAGGGTGGATTGGCCGTGGTAAATTGTCCCGTAGTGCCCAGGGATGTGCGGGTTAGGGTGGGTTGGCCATGGCAAATGTTGAGTTAAAGGGCTAGGATCGGGTCTGGGTGGAATGCTTTACGGAGGGTTGATGCTGACTCGATGGGCTGAATGGCCTGCTTCCTCTCTGTACAGAAACAAAGATAAATGACGACATTTGTGATAGCTTTCCTGATGAATGGCTGTACCTTCACACTAACCTTCTGCAATTCATGAACAGACATACTCAGACCCCTGTGCATGTTCAAGTTCTACCATCTCTCACGGCGAGGAGACATGCAGCCTGTACTTCTCTGGCTCTGTCTGCCCCAGCATCACACAGTAACATCGACAAACTCCAGCCTGAGTGTGAGCACCTGAACCCCAACTAACAGGCCTTCGCTGCAAGCACTGGGAGACTGACCCAAAAGCAGCTTTCATAGCAAACAGCACGTTGATATGCATCAAACGTTTCATCTTGAAACATTAGCCTGCTGTCTGTCCTGCTGTGATCTCCAGGATTTATTCTTTTCAGGAACTGAATATTCTTTACATCCTGCTCTCTCTCTCTCTCTCCCCCTAATTCTATGTTTGACTCACAGCAAGTGCCCACACCCTCTGCCTGGATCATTCTTTCCATGATTGTCACATTCTGAAATGTTGTGTGTTGAATAATTTTAGAGTGATGTGCCTGTTGGAGATGCTATGGTGACCAAGAAGGTTTATCTGTGGTAGATACGTCATATTATTTTGCCTGGTACCTAGTCCAGGCGCCTGTCCCACATTGCCAATGGAGCAGGTTATGTAGCACTGAGCCTGGCTGCCAGTAACTCTCATTCCACACACGTGGCTCTCAATCTCATTCAATACCGAGTCTCTCAGGCAGCAGGAGACAGCCTGTCAGCCTCACGGTGAGGTCAGGCATGGGTGGGGAGAACAGGATGGGTGACTAGCGATGAGGAGGAATTGCAGCCCTCTGGGTAGGCCAGGCAGAGAAAGCAACTTTCCTTCCTGCTGCGAAATCAGCTGGCTCAGCCTGAGCAGTGAGATTTAACATTGCTGCGTGTACGCCTGTGTAACTCCAGCTGTACAGCGTGTGCACATTTAACTGTGACCTGGGTGTACACCTGTGGAGATCTAGCCATGCAGTCTGGCTCTGCCATGTGAATTGAACATAAAGATGTGCGATGATCTTTACACTGGGCTTGCAAACACAACCAAGGCATGCATGGGGCTCGAGGTATCAGGTTCACCAACCAACTTGCAACTTGAGCTCAAAGCGAAAGATCCCTCTGGGAGGGAAGGGTCTCTATGGTGATGACATAAACACCAGGAAGCACTGCTTTATAAAGAGCTGTTCTGGCATACCCCCCACCCACATGGTGCTCTGCAGCCAGACCCAGGTGGGAGGCAGTAACCAGGAAAGCTGGTTCCCCCACTCCATACCAAGCCATCAACAGCAGTACTGCTGACTGAGTGTAGGGGGGGTTTCCACAGGGCAAATAAACGTTCACATCACAGGCTTTCTTCCAATGCTCACGGCTCCAGGAGTCTGACAACACACAGCCTGATACCAGTTTTGACCATCTCAGGGTACAAATCAACACAGGAACCAGAAACAGGTGCTGGCCATTCAGCCCATCGAGACTGCTATGCCATTCAGTAAGATCATGACTGATCTTTTCATGGACTCAGCTCCACTTACCCGCCAGCTCACCAAAACCTTAACTCCTTCACTGTTCAAAAATCTATCTATCTCAGCCTTAAAACCATTCAGTGAGGAAGCCTCAGCTGCTTCACTGGGCGGGGAATTCCACAGATTCACAACCCTTTGGGTGAAGAAGTTCCTCCTCAGGTCAGTCCTAAATCTGCTCCCCCCGTTATTTTGAGGCTGTGCCCAGTGTTCTAGTCTCACCCACCAGCGGAAGCAACCTTCCTGCTTCTATCTTATTTATTCACTTCATAATTTTACATATTTCTATAAGATTGCACCTTCATTCTTCAAAGTGCCAGTGGGTATAGTCCTCAGCTTACTCACTCAGTCTCTCCTCGTAAGCCAACCCTTCCAGCTCTAGAACCGAACGGGTGAATCGCCTCTGCACCCCCTCCCAGGGCCAGTACGTCCTTTCTCGAGTAAGGAGACCTGAACTGTACACAGTCTTCCAGGTTTGGCATCACCAGCACCCTGTACCGCTGCAGCATAACCTCTGGCTGTGAGCCCCAGAGCAGCAGACAGTAAGTTCTGGGCTAAGAGCAGCACTGGGGAGGCAGTCCTGGTCCTTACCCTGGAGCAGATGAGTGCCAGTACAGGGCAGTCTGGGGCTTGGTGTGGAGATGGGGCAGTTGGTGGACTGGGTAGCCAGACTGCGTGCGGGGACCCCGCTCTGCAGATCTGTTACACTGTAACGTCTATTTGAAATTGCCTGCTTCAATGCAATGTGAACCCTTTAAATAATGTCCTGCTTTTAAACTTATTTTTCAACTCTGTAAAGTAATGTAACTACTTTTATTACACTGTTGTATCCCAGAATGATGCCTGGGTCCATGTGCCTAAGATATCACCGTAAGGAGGCAGATATTGCAAAAGCTTTTCACTACACTCCTACAATGGAGTAAACATGACAATAAAAAGGATATTATATTGTAACTTCATCCCTCTGACAACGAGGGCCAATATTCCACTTGCTGCCTTAAATACCTGCTGCACCTGCAAACCAACACACTGTGATTCATGTACAAGGACACTCAGGTCCCTCTGCACAGCAGCATGCTGCAATATTTCACCACACCCTGAAGTGCTTCACTGCACAGCGAGATTTACACAGGCACACGATGCACAAGGACTGGACGGTGCACTCACTGTTGTGATGTAGGGGATATGACAGCCACTTGGTGCACAGCAAGCTCCCACAAACAATGAAGAGTTATCACCAGGTGACATGATATCAGGAGACTGAAGCAGCAGTGGCCCAAGAAACTGGGCAGAATTCCCCCTGGTCTTTATCCCATATTGCCCTGGGTTCTCTTCTGTGCTTTAAGGGGGAAGATGGGGTCTTGTTCTACGGTTGCAGAAGGCACCACAACACAGCAGCAGCTACTCATTACCACATCAGACTGTCAATTGTCTGCTCAGGCCCCTGCGGGTGGGGCTTAAACCTACGATTTCACAGTGATGCTCATTGAGCTGGCACTCACTTCAGTCTACAAAGCCTGACCTAACAGCGGGAGGTACACAAACTGCAGACAGAGTTCAAGGTTTACAGAACAAAGAACATTACAGCACAGGAACAGGCCCTTCAGCATTCCGAGACTGCGTCGATCCAGATCCTCTGTCTAAACCTGTCGCCTATTTTCCCAGGATCTGTATCCCTCTGCTCCCTGCCCATTCATGTATCTGTCTGGATACATCTTAAAAGACGCTAATGTGTCCGCCTCTACCACCTCCGCTGGCAACGTGTTCCAGGGGCCCACCACCCTCTGTGTAAAGAACTTTCCACGCATATCTCCCTTAAACTTTGCTCCTCTCACTTTGAACTCATGACCCCTCGTAATTGAATCCCCCACTCTGGGAAAAAGCTTTTTGCTATCCACCCTGTCTATACCCCTCATGATCTTGTAGACCTCAATCAGGTCCCCCTTAACCTGCATCTTTCTAATGTAAATAATCCTAATCTACTCAACCTCTCTTTAGGTTTAGGTTAATGCTGTGATGAGAACAACAAACGCTGGAGATCACAGTGGGACACGCAACATCCATGGAGAGACAGCAAGCTAATATTTCAAGTCAAGGCGACACTTCACCAGAGCGAGAAACCCTCAGGATCCTGGTGAACTTTCAAAGCATATGGAGTCAACCAGAGGCCATTCCACTGCTATGGTTCCTATCCCACACTCTGTTTTTATCCAGTACTGTCACATGCCACAATTTACCCACTGCTGAACATTAGAAAGGCTGCAGGCTTTATCTTGAGGCTCTACTTAAATTCTGAATCTCTCCAGGGGCAACATTTCAGACTGGGCTGACCATTCACTGCCTCAGATACCCCATCAGACCCCGAGGGGAGATTCCATTTCCATCTTCTCTCAATCACCAAGACGACCAGGTTTCCCCTGAGAACAGCAGCATTTCCATCCACGTTCAGCTGAAATGCCGTGGAAATCCTCTGTTGTCATCTTCAGACCTGACTATATGCTCACCACAGGCCTGACGCAAACCTCTATTGCTCATCTCGTTAACCACACTAACTCAGAATCCCCCACCAGCCCAGGGTGCTCAGCACTCCCTGCACCAAGGACTCTACCCGACCATCCTCATCCTGGCTGTTCATCCTAACTCCCTCCACCTCCTGCAGGCCCCACATGAACCCTTCAAGAACGCAGTGTTCCTCCCAGCAGTGACCTCCTGGACACCCAGCATATCATTCACCCCTGCAGTGGCAGCTGCTGCTCAGGCCCTGAGCTCTGTGTTGGCCTCTGTTCCCAGAAACAACACTCTTTAACCAAGCTTTGTTCCATGTGTACCAACAGCTCAAGGGCAAACCGACTGAGCACACCAGAACACGAGACACATCCTTTCTTCTTCATTCATGCGTGGGATATGGGCAGCACTGGCCAGGCCGGCATTTATTGCCCATCCCTAATTGCTGGGGCAGTTAAGAGTCAACCCCATTGCTGTGGGTCTGGAGTCACATGCAGGCCAGACCACGTAAGAACGGCAGTTTCCTTCCCCAAAGGATATTAGTGAACCAGATGGGTTTTACCCGACAATCGACAATGGATTCACAGTCATCATTAGGCTCTTAATTCCAGTTATTTCTTATTGAATTCAAATTCCACCTTCTGCCGTGGTGGGATTTGAATCCAGGACCCCAGAACATTACCTGGGTCTCTGGGTTACTAGTCCAGCAATAATACCACTAGGCCATCACCTCCCTCTCATTCTGATCTCCCATTCAGGGATGGGGAAATAGAGGGAGTTGAAGAGGCACAGAAGGATACAAACCAGAAGGCTGACAAACTGGCGCTAACAAAGGTGAGTAGAGTCACCCTGCCTGGGCCAAAGCTAAGTAACCGATAGATTACTCAGAGGGTTAGCAGACAGCACCACATTGGCCCTGTAGTCATTCTCACAATATCACAGGTAGGCAGCACACAGCACGTTCACCTCGTGCGAGCGAGTAAAGATGTGGCAAATGGAGTATTGTGTGGGGAATGTGTGAAACTGACCATTTTGGCAGGAACAATAAAAATAAGGTGATTTATCTAAACAGTGTGAGGATGCAGAGAGACCTGGGTGTCGTCATGAGTGAATCTCAAAAAAGGTCAGAACATGGGTGCAGCAAGGAGTTAGGAGTGCCAGGAGAATGTTATCAGGAGGGGAGTTAAACAGAAAGGGAGTGTATGGTGCAGTTAGACAGAGCAGTGCCATGGACATATCAGGAAAACTCCTGACTTGTAGACACATTGGAAGCAGTTCAGAGAAGGTTTACCAGGCTAGCCTGGGAATGGGAGTGAGTTATTTATGAGGAGATGTTATACAGAAGGGGCCGAAGTTTAGAAGAGTTGGAGGTGATTTGTTTGAAGTATACAAGATCCTGAGGAGCCTTCACCAGGAGTTGGGAGAACGTGGAGGGGATATTTCCTTTACAGGGACAATCCAGTACGAGGCAGCAGGAGTCAGGGGGGCGGCGGGGGGTGGTGTGCAGGGTGGCTATTTAAAAATGAAAGGCCCCTTATTACAAAACAGATGAGGCCAAACCAAATTCACTCAGAGGGCTGTGAGTTCATTCAAAAGCTCTTCCTGAAAAGGTAATGCAAGCCTGGAATATTTTAAAGCCAGCAGTGCAGAGATTCTTGTGAAGCAAGGAGGTGAGAGGTTGTTCAGGATCAGCAAGGATGTGAATTTCAGGTTACAAACAGATCATTTGTCATCATCAGAAATGATAGAGCAGACTGAAGGCTGTTTCTCGATAACATTAGTTAGAGCACAGCTGGAGTACTGTGTGCGGTTCAGGTCCCTGCACCATGGGAAGGATGTGATTGTACTGGAGCGGGGAGACAGAGGAGATTCACCAGGACATCCCTGGGCTGGAGCGAATCCGCGATGAAGAGACGCTGGGATTGTTTTCCCTGGAGCAGGGAAGATCGGACTGAGGTGTACAAAGGGGGCACAAACAGCATGGATAGAGAGAAACTCTTGCCCCCTGTAGAGAGGTCAGTAACGGGGGGAGGGGGGGAGGAGGCACAGTTTAAGGTCAGGAGTGGGAGGTTCAGAGGGGATTTGAAGAAGAATGCTTTCACCCAGAGGGTGGTGAAGGTCGGGAACTCACTGCCTGAAAGGACGTGTAAAGGAAATAACCATCACCATGTTTAAGAAGTATTCAGATGAGCACTGTAGACAAAACAGCAGACAACGCTGCTGGGCCAAGGGCTAGGAAATGGGATCAGAGCACACTGATGCTCAATTTGTAGCTCAGGCACAATGGGCCGATGAGGCTCGGAGAGCAGCTAAACTCCAGGACTATCTGACAAGGGATGGACCTGTCCGCACCGGTACTGTACCCCAGTGTTACACAGAGACAGACACGTCCCCACCGGTACTGTACCCCAGTGTTACACAGAGACAGACACGTCCCCACCGGTACTGTACCTCAGTTTTCTCCAGCGAAAGACCCGTCCCCACCAGTACTATACCCATGTGTCATACACAGACAGACCCTGTCCCCCACCGGTACTGTACCCCAGTGTTATACAACGACAGACCTGTCCACACCTGTACTGTACCCCAGCAATACACAGGGACAGACCTGTCCCCCACCGGTACTGTACCCCAGTGTTATACAGCGACAGACCCGACCCCCACCGGTACTGTACCCCAGCGTTACACAGGGACAGACCTGTCCCCCACTGGTACTGTACCCCAGTGTTACACAGTGAAAGATCTGTCTCCTACCGGTACTGTACCCGAGTGTTATACAGTGAGAGACCTGTCGCCCACCGGTACTGTACCCCAGTGTTGTACAGTGTTTAGACCTGTCCCCACTGGTACTGTACCCCAGTTTTCTCCAGCGACTGACCCATCCCCACCGGTACTGTACCCCAGTGTTATACGGAGACATACCCTGTCCCCCACCGGTACTGTACCCCAGTGTTATACAGTGACAGACCCGTCCCCCACCGGTACTGTACCCCAGTGTTATACAGTGACAGACCCGTCCCCACCAGTACTGTACCCCAGTGTTATACAGTGACAGACACATCCCCACCGGTACTGTACCCCAGTGTTATACAGCGACAGACCCATCCCCACCGGTACTGTACCCCAGTGTTATACAGTGACAGACCCGTTCCCCCACCAGTACTGTACCCCAGTGTTATACAGTGACAGACCTGTCCCCACCGGTACTGTACCCCAGTGTTATACAGTGACAGACCTGTCCCCACCGGTA
Organism: Stegostoma tigrinum; assembly: GCF_030684315.1. Lineage (NCBI taxonomy): Eukaryota > Metazoa > Chordata > Chondrichthyes > Orectolobiformes > Stegostomatidae > Stegostoma > Stegostoma tigrinum. The sequence continues at coordinate 672,011 of NC_081398.1, forward strand.
CTGTACCCCAGTGTTATACAGAGACAGACCTGTCCCCACCGGTACTGTACCCCAGTGTTATACAGCGACAGACCCCATCCACCACCGGTACTGTACCCCAGTGCTATACAGCAACAAACACATCCCCCGCCGGTACTGTACCCCAGTGATAAAGAGCGACAGACACATCCCCCACGGGTTCTGTACCCCTGTATCATACAGAGACAGACCCTGTCCCCCACCGGTACTGTACCCCAGTGTTACACAGTGACATATCTGTCCCCACCAGTACTGTACCTCAGTGTTATACAGGGACAGACCTGTCCCCACCGGTACTGTACCCCAGGGTTATACAGAGACAGACCCTGTCCCCCACCGGTACTGTACCCCAGCGTTATACACCGACAGACCTGTCCCCACCGGTACTGTACCCCAGTGTTACACAGTGACAGACCTGACCCCACCAGTACTGTACCCCAGTGTTACACAGTGAGAGACCCGTCCCCCACCGGTACTGTACCCCAGTGTTATAAAGCGACAGACCCGTCCCCCACGTACTGTACCCCAGTGTTATACAGCAACAGACCGGTCCCCCACTGGTACTGTATCCCAGTGTTATACAGTGACAGACCCCCCCACCACCGGTACTGTACCCCAGCGTTACACAGGGACAGACCTGTCCCCACCGGTACTGTACCCCAGTGTTATACAGTGACTGACCTGTACCCCACCGGTACTGTACCCCAGTGTTATACAGCAACAGACCTGTCCCCCACCGGTACTGTACCCCAGTGTTATACAGGGACAGACCTGTCCCCACCGGTACTGTACCCCAGTGTTATAAAGCGACAGACCTGTCCCCACCGGTACTGTACCCCAGTGTTATACAGTGACAGGCCTGTCCCCCACCGGTACTGTACCCCAGTGTTATACAGAGACAGACCTGTCCCCACCGGCACTGTACCCCAGTGTTATACAGAGACAGACCTGTCCCCACCGGCACTGTACCCCAGTGTTATACAGAGACAGACCTGTCCCCCCAGTACTGTACCCCAGTGTTATACAGAGACAGACCTGTCCCCACCGGCACTGTACCCCAGTGTTATACAGAGACAGACCTGTCCCCACCGGCACTGTACCCCAGTGTTATACAGAGACAGACCTGTCCCCACCGGCACTGTACCCCAGTGTTATACAGAGACAGACCTGTCCCCCCAGTACTGTACCCCAGTGTTATACAGAGACAGACCTGTCCCCCCAGTACTGTACCCCAGTGTTATACAGCTCTGAAATATGATATCACAGCATAATGCAGTTTTGAGAGATTTAATGCTGATCTGATGGTGCTGTTTCTCTGTTTCTGATCATGGCCTGATAGGGTTATTCTGGGATTTCAGTGAAGTGTGTTGTCTGGAGCCCCATGGCACGGAGGATCCCTTTGCCCACACTCTCTCGGGAATCACAGCGCACTAATATTGCCTCATTTTCTGCAACGTGCACTAACTATAATCGGCTGATACTTGTGCAGCAGCCGCGACACGTTTTGCGCAAAGAGCTGCTGTTTTCACACTGCAGACCATCACTGGGGAGATCGGTGGCGGGGTGGGATGGTATTCTGGAGCTGATACTGGGAATGTCAAGTGGGGCCATTCAAGCACCTCGCTATCCTCAAGAACATAGAAGTCTGTAGCACAGAAACGTGTGCTTTGGCCTAGTGTGTAATGCTGAACATGACACCAAATTAAACTAAATCCCCCCCATCTGCCCTTGGTCCACATCCCTCCACTCCTCGTATAATCATGTCCTTATCTAAAAGCCCGTTAAATGCCTCTATTCTATGTGTCTCCACCAACACCTGGCAGCACATTGCAGACTCCTACCATTCCTGGTGTAAAAAACTCACCCCTCACATCTGCCTTTGAACTTTCCACCCCTTATTTTAAATGCATATCCCCTGGTATTAGACATTTCAACTCTGACCGTCAACCCAATCTTTCCATCCCATAATTTTATAGACTTCTTTCAAGGCTCCCCTCAGCCTGTGCTGTTCAATTGAAAACAACCTGAGTTTTTCTAGCCTCTCCTTATAGCTCTTACCCTCTAGTCCAGGCAGTATCCTGGGTAAACCCCTCCTGCACCCTCTCCAAAGCCTCCACATCCTTCCTGTAATGTGGGAACCAGAATTGAACGCAGTACTCAAAGTGTGGCCTAACCAAAGTCTTATAAAGCTGTAACATGATATCCTGACTCTTGTGCTCAATCCCCCAACCAATACAGGGAAACACGCCACACACTTTCTTTACCGCACTTTCTACTTGTGTGGCCACTTTCTGGGAGCTATGGACTTGGACCCCAAGATTCCTTGCATGGCATGACTGAGCAAGTTACAGTTGTACGGCAAAACCCAGCAGCTTCCAACTTGCTGGCATCCACAAATGGATTGAATTGTATTCGCTACCAGAAATGAAGCTGTCAGCTTGCTCTGTTGGTGAGTCAATGCACTGCATACGCTATAATAAAGCGGAAACATTCTCTTCACACCCCTCAGGGTCTTAAACAAAAACAGAAACTGCTGGAAAAGCTCAGCAGGTCTAGCAACGTCTGTGCAGAGAAGTCAGAGTTAACGTTTCAGGTCGAGTGACCCTTCCTTAGCATCATACATGTTTCAATCAATTGCATCAGACTTTTCTAAACTCCTGAAGATACAAGCCCAGCCTTTCTTGATAAGACACTGTGTCCATTCCAAATAATAGTCTGGTGAACCTTCTCTGCACCACTTCCAAAGCATTTAAATCCTTTCTTACCTATGAAGACCAATGTCATATACAGTATTCCAGATGTGCTTTCTCCAGGGCCCTGTCTAACTGAAGCATACCTTCCTTTATGATTCGATTCCCTTCACAATAAATAACAACATCCTATTAGCTCTCCTGATTACTTGCTGTCCCTGTGGACCAAACTTTTGAGATTCATGCACAAGGACACACAGATCGCTCTGCGCCTCAAAGCTCTAACCTCTCACTTTTCTCTTACTCTTCCTGCCAAAATTTCACACTTTGCCACATTTACCAAATCTTCCCAATTTACTTACTTCCCTTCCTTTGTCATCCGCAAGTTTAGCGACTACAGTGTCTATCCCTTCATCTCAGTCATTGATATAAATCATAGACAGGTTGCCATTCCTGTGAGCTACCCAGATTCGATCCAGGCCAATGTTATCCCCTGTCCCCCTTTCACTGTGAACTTTTATATTCTGCAATAACTTTGATGTAACAGCTTATCAAATGCCTTCTGGACCAATAAACAACATTCGTCCCAGTTAAAGAAGCATTGTTTCTTACTACTGAGTTCTACACTGCTTGAGTCCAACATGAGCAACATCTCTTAAAACACCAGAAAGCTGCGGCAAATATGGGACAGGTCGTAGTTATTCTGTCCTTTGGGAGAAATAAAAGGAGAAGTCATGGCCGATCTACTTCAACACCCACTCCAACTCTCTTTCTATCCCTTCATGTCTCTAGCATCAAGAAACCTATCGATGATAATGGAAACTTCTTCCCCTCCACCCACTGCATCCCAAAAGCTCTTCCCCTCCACCCACTGCATCCCAAAACCAGTCCAACCTGTCTCTGCCTCCCTAACCTGTTCTTCCTCTCACCCATCCCTTCCTCCCACCCCAAGCCGCACCTCCATCTCCTACCTACTAACCTCAGCCCACCTCTTTGACCTGTCCGTCTCCCTGGACTGACCTATCCCCTCCCTACCTCCCCACCTATACTCTCTCCACCTATCTTCTTTACTCTCCATCTTCGGTCCGCCTCCCCCTCTCTCCCTATTTATTCCAGAACCCTCACCCCATCCCCCTCTCTGATGAAGGGTCTAGGCCCGAAACGTCAGCTTTTGTGCTCCTGAGATGCTGCTGGGCCTGCTGTGTTCATCCAGCCTCACATTTTATTATCTAAGAAACCTATCGATCCCTGTTTTGAATATTCTCAATTAATGAATTTCCACAGGGATAGGGAACTCGAAAGATTCATCAGCTTTTGAGTGAAGAAATCCCTCCTCAGCTCAGTCTGAAATGGTCAGCCTCTTATTCCGAGGTTATGAGCCAGTCTGTTCAATTTCTCCTCAAAAAGGACAGTTCAGCCATCCCAGGAATTAGTTTCATGGAATCTCTCTACAGCAAATACGCCTTTCCATTGGTCAGGAGACCAAAGCCATACTTCAGCTGCAATCCCTTTAGAAGTGGAGTCAGACACCAGTACTCGCTGTATGTGAATCCTCTTGGAGTAAATACCAATTCCCACCTTCCTTTCCTCAGGGCTGAAGGGCCAAAGGCAGCAGCAGAGTACAAGTCACAAGTTATTGCAAAACGTTTGGGGCTAGGCTATGACTGGGCTGTGGCAGCGTATCACAAAACAGAAACCTAACCCAGAAATGCAGCTCTCATAACTCCTGTGTACGAACTTACTGCACTAAACTCCACACCTCCAAGCCAACCAGGAGAGTAGACTGAGCACAGATTCCATTTTAAAGGCTGATGAAAATGAAACAAACATGACCACGCTGAGCAAAGGGATGGGCAGCCAGACATGAGTTAAGCAACAATACTAACTGTTCACAGCAGCAGGGGAGCAGTGGGATACAAGACATCATCTTCATAGACACTCATTAAACAGAACCTTACATCCCACAGCAACAGCTACAAACACATGCAGTGAGGGACTGACTGCAGAGCTCACCAGATGGATCACTACAGCATGCACAATGACAGCTGAACCATACAGAGCAGGACGGCATTGGTCAGGGAGGACTACGGTGCAGCTCCCATCATGGTCACATTGCACACTCTCAAACAGAAAGGTGAACAGAGCAAATTATGGCAGAGTGCCTGTGACCACAGGAACAGTCAGCCCCCTCCAAAACAAGTGTGTGGGGAAATAGGAAATCAAAAAGGCGATCAAGGAAGCATACCAGGCACCTAGTGCTCGAGCTAAATCCCAGGCATGATGGTGACGTTTTGTCATATATGCAAACACTGAAGCCAGATCTTGCAGACATCATGATAAACGAACAATAACTCAGTTATATCCAGCTACTTCCACGTGCCACAAAACAAGTGTTTCACAAGAGCACTTTCAGAAGGAAAAAAAGCCTGACAACAAAGTCCCTCAGGTGACTATCACAGGTGACAAATATCTTGGTCTCAAGGGATGGTTTCATGAGCATTTTAAAGGGAGAGCAAGCGTGTGTGTGTGTGTGTGTGTGTGTGTGTGTGTGTGTGTGTGTGTGTGTGTGTGTGTGTGTGTGTGTGTGTGTGTGTGTGTGAGAGAGAGAGAGAGAGAGAGAGAGAGTGAGTGGGTGTGTGCGTGCGTGCGTGTGGGGGGGGGGGACGAGATTGAGATTTCCAGGGCTCAGGGAGTAGTCGAAGGAAGAAAGCCACCAATGGTGAAGAAATGGGAATAATGGGAACTGCAGATGCTGGAGAATCCAAGATAATAAAATGTGAGGCTGGATGAACACAGCAGGCCAAGCAGCATCTCAGGAGCACAAAAGCTGACGTTTCGGGCCTAGACCCTTCATCAGAGGGGTTAGGGTTAGGGTCCTTTCTGATGAAGGGTCTAGGCCTGAAACATCAGCTTTTGTGCTCCTGAGATGCTGCTGGGCCTGCTGTGTTCATCCAGCTTCACACTTTATTATCGTGAAGGAACAGGAATTGAGTGAACAAGAGATACAGGAAAAATTCAAACATTAAAATTGCTGAACATGAACCAGCTTCAGAAACATCAGCAACCACGTTGTACAGGAGGCCAGGGATAGGCAGTCAGCATGGGCCCTCCGACAGTGACCCCTCCCTCAGCACTGACCCTCCGACAGTGCCCCCTCCCTCAGCACTGACCCTCCGACAGTGCCCCCTCCCTCAGCACTGACCCTCCGACAGTGACCCCTCCCTCAGCACTGACCCTCCAACAGTGTCCACTCCCTCAGCACTGACCCTCCGACAGTGCCCGCTCCCTCAGCAGTGACCCTCCGGCAGTGCCCGCTCCCTCAGCACAGACCCTCCGACAGTGCCCCCTCCCTCAGCACTGACCCACCGACAGTGCCAGCTCCCTCAGCACAGACCCTCCGACAGCGCCCGCTCCCTCAGCACTGACCCTCCGACAGCGCCCGCTCCCTCAGCACTGACCCTCCGGCAGTGCCCGCTCCCTCAGCACTGACCCTCCGACAGCGCCCGCTCCCTCAGCACTGACCCTCCGACAGCGCCCGCTCCCTCAGCACTGACCCTCCGACAGCGCCCGCTCCCTCAGCACTGACCCTCCGACAGCGCCCGCTCCCTCAGCACTGACCCTCCGACAGCGCCCGCTCCCTCAGCACTGACCCTCCGACAGCGTCCGCTCCCTCAGCACTGACCCTCCGACAGTGCCCGCTCCCTCAGCACTGACCCTCCGACAGTGCCCGCTCCCTCAGCACTGACCCTCCGACAGTGTCCGCTCCCTCAGCACTGACCCTCCGACAGTGCCCGCTCCCTCAGCACTGACCCTCCGACAGTGCCCGCTCCCTCAGCACTGACCCTCCGACAGTGCCCGCTCCCTCAGCACTGACCCTGTGTGTGGGTATGTGGTGACGGGTCTGCTGTCCCTCACCATGAAGAAGCCCCAGAGTCTCTCTGTCTTGACCCTCCTCCCGTACTCAGGCTCTCTCTGTCACCCTCCCTGTCCCTCCCCACCCACGGACCCTCTCTGTCCCTCCCCACCCACAGGCTCCCTCTGTCACCCTCCCTGTCCCTCCCCACCCACGGGCTCCCTCTGTCACCCTCTCTGTCCCTCCCCACCCACGGGCTCCCTCTGTCACCCTCTCTGTCCCTCCCCACCCACGGGGTCTCTCTGTCCCTCCCCACCCACAGGCTCCTTCTGTCACCCTCCCTGTCCCTCCCCACCCACGGACCCTCTCTGTCCCTCCCCACCCACAGGCTCCTTCTGTCACCCTCCCTGTCCCTCCCCACCCACAGGCTCCTTCTGTCACCCTCTCTGTCCCTCCCCACCCACAGGCTCCCTCTGTCACCCTCCCTGTCCCTCCCCACCCACGGGCTCCCTCTGTCACCCTCCCTGTCCCTCCCCACCCACGGGCTCCCTCTGTCACCCTCCCTACCCACGGGCTCCCTCTGTCACCCTCCCTGTCCCTCCCCACCCACGGGCTCCCTCTGTCACCCTCCCTGTCCCTCCCCACCCACAGGCTCCTTCTGTCACCCTCCCTGTCCCTCCCCACCCACGGGCTCCCTCTGTCACCCTCTCTGTCCCTCCCCCCCCCGGGTCCTACCTTCCGCCTTCATGACGGCCGCCATTTTTCTTCCGATTCCCATTTGCTTTTGGCCCCGCCCCTGGCCTGCGCCTATTGGCCGCAGCCCCACAGCGCCCGGCCCCGACTGGCGGCTGCGCAACCAATCGGCGTTCGGGCCGCGGCGGGTCGTCAGGGCCGTGGCCAATGAGAATGCCGTTCGGTCCGAATCTCACGATTGGACAGCGCGTTCGCCAATAAGACAAGGACGGTCCCGGCGTCGGCCAATTAGGTGCCCTCACGGTTCCAGCAGCGAGGAGGTGGGAGGAACGGAGATGAAGAGGCCATTCGGCCCATCGGCAGAGGCCTGGTCCAGCACACGCAAGCGACTTCATTACCTGGTGCCCACCTCCTGCTTCAGCTCCATATCCCAGGGTTCTGGTGATATGCTGGTAGTGTCCCTCCCTCTGTGCCAGAGGGCCTGGGATCACATCTACCTGCTCCAGGGGTGAGTCTAAGTATCTCTCTGATCATCTTCACCAGAAAAGAAATAATCAACCTGCAGGGTGGAGGGAGGCCTCGACATTTTCTGACTACGGTGTTCAGAAGCAGCAGTGCTAACCAATGGCTCAGACAAGGCAACATCGTGGCTCAGGGGGTTAGCAGCACAACCTCACAGTGGCCGGGGGAACCTGAATTCAAGTCCACCCTCGGGCAACTCCCCCACCAGTGAATTGGCCATTCTAAATTTCCCTGTCCTGTCCAGGCTAAGTGGTGGGGTAGCGGGGTGGGAGTGCTGGCTCTACACAAGGTGCACCATGGAGGGTAGGTGGAGACTCAGTGGGCTGAATGGCCTCTTTCCATGCTGTATGGGCTCACATCCTTGCTCTTCTACTCTATGTGCTTTTTTTAAAATTAAAGCCTGGAGAAATATACACTTTATTAATAGATCTCTCGTCCTGCCACTTTCAGTGACCCAAGTCTATACATACGCCCAGGTCACTGTCCTCGTTTACCCCCTTTAGAATTTACCCCCTATTGTCTGTTGTATTTCAATATTCTTCCTTCCAAAATGCATCACCTCACACGTGTCCACACTGAATCCTCCCTGCAATCTATCTATCCATCCACTCCAGCAACTTGTGAATGCTCTTTTGGAGATCCACACTGTCCTCCTCACAGCTTACAATTCTTTCAAGTTTTGTGTCATCTGTAAACTTTGAAACTGTCCCCTGCACACTAAGGTCTAAGTGATTAACGTAACAGGAAAAGCAGGGGTCAATACCTGCAGAATTCCACGACAAACACTGCTCCAGCCCAAAAAATATTTCATTAACATCAGCCAATTTCATTTCCACATTGTTACTGCCCCTTTTATTTCACAGCATATAACTTTGCTCACAAATCTGTTGTGTGACACTGAACCAAATGCCCTGAAATTCCCTACATCAACAGTGTTACCTTCATCGAGACTTTCTGCTCTCTCCACCAGAAACTCCAGCAACTTTTTAACACAGAACCTGGTCAGCATGGACGTGTTGGGCCAAAGGGTCTGTTCCCATGCTGTACATCTCTGTGACTCTAAGTTAGTTCAGTACAGTCTTCCCTTTAGAAATCCACAATGACAATTCCTACTCAATCCACTCTTTTCCGTGTGATTACTAATTCAATCCCAAATACAGTTATAGTTTCCTCTAACTTCCCACCACTGTCATGAAATTCATTTTCACAATCAGTCACAAGAATCAGCACCATCTACTCTCAGCACCAATTATTCTTTTGCATTCATTATGTAATTCAGACCAGCATCTCTAAGGGTAGGCCATTTAAGACTGAAAGGAGGAAAAGTGTCCTTCGTCAGAGGATGAGGAATCTTTGGAATTCTCTTCCCCAGGGAGTTGCCATGAATTGACTTCAGTGCCGTTATTGCTAGATTTCTAATCACTAATGACACCCAGAGATATGTGGAAAGTACTGGAAGGTGACATTAAGACAGATGATCATCCATTGCATTCCAAGCTCAGCGGTCTCCTCTCGGTGCCACGTTCCTGTAGTTCTGCCCTGGATTCCTGTTTATCCAGATCGCTCCTCTCATTCACTCTGTATGCTCACACAAACCAGTGCTAGCGTCAGACCCGCTCCTGACCTGTTTGTTAGCAAGCTAGCATTTCAGAGGCTCTCTGCTGCCTCACCCGTGCGAGCGTACACCTGAGTGTTTATCTCCACTGTTGACATAATCCTGACGCAGCACACCTGTTTTTATTATTCCCCTGAAAGACCGAGTGCAGAAAACGCTGTGCTCCACAGCGACAATCAGCGTTGAAGATATTTTTCCCACACATCAGACTTTCAGCCAGGACAGGATAAGGTTAAAGGAATGATTACACAGCTGGTGTTTCAGTTCCTGTGAGCGTTGCCCAACATGTTCCACTCATCCCTGTGCATCTGCCTGCCAAAGCGATAGGGCGCATTCTCAATGACAGCAAAACAAATAGGAACTCGACATGCCACAATACAGGTTAGAAAAAATCAAAAGCATTTAGTTAATTAATTTTGTTGTTATTAATAAAATGCTGGGCTGATGCTGTCAGAGTTGGCTACAAACTGCCAGTTGGATTGCGAAAGACAGCTTTTAACAGGAGCTAGGAGAGGGTAGCTTAAGATCAACCAGCTGCAAATGTGGCATCCTGTTTGGCAGCAATGAGAGGTATTGCTAAATATTCTTAGGGAGGGAGGTTATTTTCACTGGGGAGGGGTCATAGCCTCAAAATAACGGGGGGGAACAGATTTAGGACTGAGCTGAGGAGGAGCTTCTTCACCCAAAGGGTTGTGAATCCGTGGAATTCCTCACTGAGGTTCCTCAGTGAATGTTTCTAAGGCAGAGAGAGAGAGAGTTTGGAACAGTGAAGGACTTAAGGGTTAAGGTGAGTGGGATAGTAAGCGGGGCTGAGTCCATGAAAAGATCAGCCAGGATCTAAGTGAATGGGGGAGCAGGCTCGAGGGGCTGAATGGCCCATTTCTGCTCCTGGTTCCTATGTCCTAAGTTCCTTCTCCAAAAGCATCAATGCTGAATGAACCAAAAAGGCCAAGGCATAACAAGATAAAAATTGCACCTTTCCAGCCACTCAGACCAACATGGAAACCCTTCAGGAAAGGGGGAGCAGCTTTGGAGGAGCTGGCGATGGGATTGAGGAAAGGTCCTGGAGAGCACACCGAATGGTGGAAGATAGGGAAGGTTTATTGCAGAATATGATGGGAGGGGGAAATTACAGGGAAGGGGAAGTGGGGGGGGGTTGCAAGGACCGTGATTTATTTCTGGGGTGGGGGTACTGCAGGGTCGGGGCTGTTTCGGAGTGAGGGGAGAATGAGAGTTGTTTTCTCCCCAGCTACTGTTCTCTGAAGGAACCATGGAGAAAGCCAGACCAGATCACTCTGTTTCCAAAGGTATTTCTTTACTGTAACATCAGAAAAGCACAGACAATGCACGAACCCATCAAGCCTCGTTCTGCCTCCGAGACTCGCTGTAATAAATAGAAATAACATTAACAAGGAGGTGGATAACCATCTCACTGCATGCTCTCGCCTGACCCATTCTGCAATCATTCCTCAGCACAGTGCTTCACATTCCAGAAAGTTCTGTCCTCCTGTGCCATCTCTGTCAGGAAACTGAAAGGCTGTGAATTCTCCTGAGCCTCTGTTCTGTAAAAAGCCAGATTTGGCGTATCCTTTAGAATGAGGCGGTGGTCTGGAACTCCAAACTTCCACTGGGGCTGGAAAAACTGCAGACACAGACAGAGAGAGAGAGAGAGAGATCGCAATGTCTTTTCATCATGAACACATGTCACAAAACACATCCTCAATTCAGAGCTGGGCTCAACCACCAGCAGCAGTCACTTCAAACAAAAAAAATCTCAAAACAAAAGCCAGAAATTTCACAAACAAAAAGAAATTCCACAAGTTCTGAAAGAGAAATAAAAACACATTCACGTGTCTTTCTTGGAGAACCAATTAAAACCAATCCAAAACTAGACTTATCTGTTGTTTAAGTGAAACCTGAATTTGGAAATCAAACACTCCCAGGACAGGGACAGCACGGGGTTAGATACAGAGTAAAGCTCCCTGTACACTATCCCCCATCAAACACTCCCAGGACAGGGACAGCACGGGGTTAGATACAGAGTAAAGCTCCCTGTACACTATCCCCCATCAAACACTCCCAGGACAGGGGCAGCACAGGGTTAGATACAGGGTAAAGCTCCCTCTACACTGTCTCCCCCAAACACTCCCAGGACAGGGGCAGCATGGCATTAGATACAGAGTGAAGCTGCCTCTACACTGTCCCCCCCATCAAACAGTCCCACAGTAGGGACAGCACGGGGTTAGATACAGAGTGAAGCTGCCTCTACACTGTCCCCCCCCCCCCCCATCAAACAATCCCACAGTAGGGACAGCACGGGGTTAGATACAGAGTGAAGCTGCCTCTACACTGTCCCCCCCCCCATCAAACAATCCCACAGTAGGGACAGCACAGGGTTAGATACAGAGTGAAGCTGCCTCTACACTGTCCCCCCCCCATCAAACAATCCCACAGTAGGGGCAGCACGGGGTTAGATACAGAGTGAAGCTGCCTCGACATTATCTATTGATGTCATGCACTGACTGTAACCTTGACTGTGATACAAATAATACAAGGAAGACTGTCCTTAATAAAGTATAAAATAGTGTGAATGTACAATTATATCTGTTGGTACTAAGACTGACAGATTCACATCCTGTCTCTTGGTCTTCAGAGATAATTGGATCCTTGCTGCCCTAATGTCTACCTGGGCATGCGAATAAGTTGAGATTTACAAAACTAGAGTTCACTGATGCTGCATGATGTAACCAGCAAGCAGCTTAGTTTCCATCATTTAACACTACCCAAAATATCATATCTCCGACTGTGTGGCAATCCCTCGATACCAATTCTAGGAATGTTCCCATGGTTTTTCAGTTCATGACTTCCCAGTGATTTCATGCCCCTATGGCTAATGTATGAAGCTGCTGACCGGTTACTGTGGGAAGTGCACACAGAATCAGATTCCTCCGATGATCGGTCATTACCAGCTCTCTGTCCTCCAGGTCAGTGTTGGTCAGACAGTCTCCAATACTGGTCCCAACTGTCAGCTGGTCCTCTGGCCTGACACCCTCCAGCTGCTCACCGTCCTGTGTCTGACACTGTGATCTCTCAGCACTCCATCTCAGAGCTTTCAATCTGAGGGCATAACGATGTTACAGTTAAAAAGCAACAAAAGCCCTCACAAATTCTGAACAGTCATAATGGAGGTGCAGGGGGATTGCAGGGCTGCAATCAGAATGGAAATAGGAGGGGGAGGATAGCGAGATGGGGGTTTAGAGTGGAGGCAAGGAAGGAGAGGGAGTGAGGGAGGAGAAGGATGGGGGGGGGAATGGCAGGGTATGGAGGAGGTGGAATGGGGGAGTGGAGGGGGAGTTGCAAAGCGGGGGGAGGAAAGGAGGGGGAGATCAGGGAATGGGGAAAGGGGTGAAGGGAGTGTGGGGCGTGGGAGAGAGGGTCGGGGTGACAATCTGAGAAAGCCAGTGACTGAGCGTCTGTACTGATCGATCCCGGCCTGCCTCCTCTTGAGCTCCTCCAGGTGATAGAGAACTGACAACGCCTGTCTCTCACTGGGCAGCCTCCTCTTCCCTTTCCTCCTCCCGTACAGCTCCTTCGGGGATGGCAGCTCCCTCAGGGACGGCATGTGATGGTCGAGATCATGTTGGTCCCTCGGCCTTTGAGCAACATGACTACTGAGCTGCTGGGGGGAGGGTGCAGAGAGAGAGATGGAGGGGGAAGAGAGATAAGAGAGGGGGAAGATGGGGTGGGACCAAGTGGGTGGGAGATATAGGGATAGGGGTGTAGAGAGAGGGGTGTGGGGGCAGGGGGGAGCATAGACAAGGTAAGTGGGCATAGAGAGGGTGAGAAGTATAGAGGGGGGTACAGAGAGTGGGGTACGCAGACAGTGAGATGGGCAGGGAGTGTGGGGTGGAGTGGGAGGGCAGGGAATGTGGAGTAGACAGGGAGTGGGGGGTGGAGACAGGGAGTGAGGGGTGGAGACAGGGAGTGAGGGGTGGAGACAGGGAGTGAGGGGTGGAGACGGAGTGGGTGGATGGGTGCAGGGAGGGGGTGTGCAGGGAGTGGGGTGTGCAGGGAGTGGGGGGGACAGGAAGTGGGATAATGCATACAGACATACAGAAAGAGGTGAGAGAGAATAATGGAGACAGGCAAGTTTAAACGAAGGAACAAGAGGGAGGGAGGAGGGAGAGAGTGAGGGGGGGATGGGGTCCAAGATTTGGAGAGAAGCAGCGAGACAGTGAGGGGGAGGGAGAGGGGTAGAGGCGGAAAGGTAGGGAAAGGGAGGGAGGGAGGGAGGGAGGAAGAGGAGAAAATTCCTGAACAATGTTAGATCCCTGACAGGGAGACCCCTCTCCCCAAGACTCCCCTCCCTGAGACCCCCACAGCGAGACCCCTCTCCCCGAGACTGCCCTCCCTGAGACCCCCACAGCGAGACCCCTCTCCCCGAGACTGCCCTCCCTGAGACCCCCACAGCGAGATCCCTCTCCCTGGGAGCCCCACAGCGAGACCCCTCTCCCCAAGCCTCCCACAGCGAGACCCCTCTCCCCAAGCCTCCCACAGCGAGACCCCTCTCCCCAAGCCTCCCACAGTGAGACCCCTCTCCCCAAGCCCCCCAACAATGACAGCCCTCTCCCCAAGTCTCCCACAGTGAGACCCCTCTCCCCAAGACCGCCAACAATGACAGCCCTCTCCCCGAGATCCTCCCACAGTGAGACCCCTCTCCCCGAGAACCTCCCTCAGCGAGGCACAGCCCTTCTCCCAAGGGGCACTCACCTCATCTCATGAGGACCCCACCTAAACAGTGAACCCAAAGCCCCTGTAATCCTGCCCTCCCCTCAGTCCTGTGTAAACACAAAACCTTTCGCAGTGGAGCCTGTTGGTGCTGACCGGTCCTGAAATCCCCGGTGTGCTGCTTACCAATCGCAGGGGAGTCTCCTCATAGACCTCCATCCAGTGAGGGCTGTAAGACAGGGGGGTGGGGAGGAGGGTTAACACTGGGCCAGGCCATGGACAACAAACTCACCCACGACAGGCTAGCCACTGCAACTTCACACTATTATCACATAGGCCAGGCCCACTCACTCTGCCTGTGTCACCCAGCTATTCAACACTGCCAGGCATCACAGGCAACATTGGACATGTTCCTCCACTCCCCCCCCCACCCCACACACACAGCGACACAGGCTCGCACACACACTCAAGCACCCAAACTCACGCAGACAGAGCGACCAGCGAGAGACTCTGGGCATTTGTCCTGGAGCAGTAATTCTGGGTGCCATACCCACTTTGTAACCTGAGGAGGGCTGGGCCAGGCTGGTGCAGATGCAGCAGCTGGAATGCCCACCCAAATGTGAGATATTGGAGCTGGCGTGGAGCAGCACGGTGGCTCACTAGTAAGCACCGCTGTCTCACAGCGCCAGGGACCTGGGTTCGATTCCACCCTCGGGTGACTGTCTGTGTGGAGTTTGCACATTCTCCCCGCGTCTGCTTGGGATTTCTCCTTGTGCGGGTGAGGGTGCGTTGGCTGTGCTAAATTGTCCCGTAGTGCCCAGGGATGTGCGGGTTAGGGTGGGTTGGCCGTGCTAAATTGTCCCATAGTGCCCAGGGATGTGCGGGTTAGGGTGGATTGGCCGTGCTAAATTGTCCCTTAGTGCACAGGGATGTGCGGGTTAGGGTGGATTGGCCGTGCTAAATTGTCCCGTAGTGTCCAGGGATGTGCGGGTTAGGGTGGATTGGCCGTGCTAAATTGTCCCATAGTGCCCAGGGATGTGCGGGTTAGGGTGGATTGGCCGTGCTAAATTGTCCCGTAGTGCACAGGGATGTGCGGGTTAGGGTGGATTGGCCGTGCTAAATTGTCCCGTAGTGCCCAGGGATGTGCGGGTTAGGGTGGATTGGCCGTGCTAAATTGTCCCATAGTGCCCAGGGATGTGCGGGTTAGGGTGGATTGGCCGTGCTAAATTGTCCCATAGTGCCCAGGGATGTGTGGGTCAGGGTGGATTGGCCGTGCTAAATTGTCCCATAGTGTCCAGGGATGTGCGGGTTAGGGTGGATTGGCCGTGCTAAATTGTCCCGTAGTGCCCAGGGATGTGCGGGTTAGGGTGGATTGGCCGTGCTAAATTATCCCATAGTGCCCAGGGATGTGCGGGTTAGGGTGGATTGGCCGTGCTAAATTGTCCCATAGTGCCCAGGGATGTGCGGGTTAGGGTGGATTGGCCGTGCTAAATTGTCCCATAGTGCCCAGGGATGTGTGGGTCAGGGTGGATTGGCCGTGCTAAATTGTCCCATAGTGCCCAGGGATGTGCGGGTTAGGGTGGATTGGCCGTGCTAAATTGTCCCGTAGTGTCCAGGGATGTGCGGGTTAGGGTGGATTGGCCGTGCTAAATTGTCCCATAGTGCTCAGGGATGTGCAGGTTAGGGTGGATTGGCCGTGCTAAATTGTCCCGTAGTGCCCAGTGATGTGCGGGTTAGGGTGGGATTGGCCGTGCTAAATTGTCCCATAGTGCCCAGGGATGTGCAGGTTAGGGTGGATTGGCCGTGCTAAATTGTCCCATAGTGCCCAGGGATGTGCGGGTTAGGGTGGATTGGCCGTGCTAAATTGTCCCGTAGTGCCCAGGGATGTGCACGTTAGGGTGGATTGGCCGTGCTAAATTGTCCCATAGTGCCCAGGGATGTGTGGGTTAGGGTGGATTGGCCGTGCTAAATTGTCCCGTAGTGCACAGGGATGTGCGGGTTAGGGTGGATTGGCCGTGCTAAATTATCCCATAGTGCCCAGGGATGAGTGGGTTAGGGTGGGTTGGCCGTGCTAAATTGTCCCATAGTGCCCAGGGATGTGTGGGTTAGGGTGGGTTGGCCGTGCTAAATTGTCCCGTAGTGCCAGGGATGTGCAGGTTAGGGTGGATTGGCCGTGCTAAATTGTCCCATAGTGCCAGGGATGTGCAGGTTAGGGTGGATTGGCCGTGCTAAATTGTCCCATAGTGCCCAGGGATGTGCGGGTTAGGGTGGATTGGCCGTGCTAAATTGTCCCATAGTGCCCAGGGATGTGCGGGTTAGGGTGGATTGGCCGTGCTAAATTGTCCCGTAGTGCCCAGGGATGTGCGGGTTAGGGTGGATTGGCCGTGCTAAATTGTCCCGTAGTGCCCAGGGATGTGCACGTTAGGGTGGATTGGCCGTGCTAAATTGTCCCATAGTGCCCAGGGATGTGCGGGTTAGGGAGGATTGGCCGTGCTAAATTGTCCCGTAGTGCCCAGGGATGTGCACGTTAGGGTGGATTGGCCGTGCTAAATTGTCCCATAGTGCCCAGGGATGTGTGGGTTAGGGTGGATTGGCCATGCTAAATTGTCCCATAGTGCCCAGGGATGAGTGGGTTAGGGTGGGTTGGCCGTGCTAAATTGTCCCATAGTGCCCAGGGATGTGTGGGTTAGGGTGGGTTGGCCGTGCTAAATTGTCCCGTAGTGCCAGGGATGTGCAGGTTAGGGTGGACTGGCCATGATAAATTGTCCCGTAGTGCCCAGGGATGTGCGGGTTAGGGTGGTTTGGCCATGCTAAATTGTCCCGTAGTGCCCAGGGATGTGCGGGTTATGGTGGATTGGCCGTGTTAAATTGTCCCATAGTGCCCAGGGATGTGTGGGTTAGGGTGGATTGGCCGTGCTAAATTGTCCCATAGTGCCCAGGGATGTGCAGGTTAGGGTGGATTGGCCGTGCTAAATTGTCCCATAGTGCCCAGGGATGTGCAGGTTAGGGTGGATTGGCCGTGTTAAATTGTCCCATAGTGCCCAGGGATGTGCGGGTTAGGGTGGATTGGCCGTGCTAAATTGTCCCGTAGTGCCAGGGATGTGCAGGTTAGGGTGGATTGGCCGTGCTAAATTGTCCCCTAGTGCCCAGGGATGTGCAGGTTAGGGTGGACTGGCCGTCCTAAATTGTCCCGTAGTGCCCAGGGATGTGCGGGTTAGGGTGGATTGGCCGTGCTAAATTGTCCCCTAGTGCCCAGGGATGTGCACGTTAGGGTGGATTGGCCGTGCTAAATTTTCCCGTAGTGCCAGGGATGTGCAGGTTAGGGTGGATTTGCCGTGCTAAATTGTCCCCTAGTGCCCAGGGATGTGCAGGTTAGGGTGGACTGGTCGTGCTAAATTGTCCCCTAGTGCCCAGGGATGTGCACGTTAGGGTGGATTGGCCGTGCTAAATTTTCCCATAGTGCCCAGGGATGTGCGGGTTAGGGTGGGTTGGCCGTGCTAAATTGTCCCGTAGTGCCCAGGGATGTGTGGGTTAGGGTGGATTGGCCATGCTAAATTGTCCCGTAGTGCCAGGGATGTGCAGGTTAGGATGGATTGGCCGTGCTAAATTGTCCCATAGTGCCCAGGGATGTGCGGGTTAGGGTGGATTGGCCGTGCTAAATTGTCCCGTAGTGCCCAGGGATGTGCACGTTAGGGTGGATTGGCCGTGCTAAATTGTCCCATAGTGCCCAGGGATGTGCGGGTTAGGGTGGATTGGCCGTGCTAAATTGTCCCCTCGTGCCCAGGGATGTGCAGGTTAGGGTGGACTGGCCGTGCTAAATTGTCCCATAGTGCCCAGGGATGTGCGGGTTAGGGCGGGTTGGCCGTGCTAAATTGTCCCATAGTGCCCAGGGATGTGTGGGTTAGGGTGGGTTGGCCGTGCTAAATTGTCCCCTAGTGCCCAGGGATGTGCGGGTTAGGGTGGATTGGCCGTGCTAAATTGTCCCATAGTGCCCAGGGCTGTGCAGGTTAGGGTGGATTGGCCGTGCTAAATTGTCCCGTAGTGCCCAGGGATGTGTGGGTTAGGGTGGATTGGCCGTGCTAAATTGTCCCGTAGTGTCCAGGGATGTGTGGGTTAGGGTGGATTGGCCGTGCTAAATTGTCCCATAGTGTCCAGGGATTTGCGGGTTAGGGTGGGTTGGCCGTGCTAAATTGTCCCATAGTGCCCAGGGATGTGCGGGTTAGGGTGGATTGGCCGTGCTAAATTGTCCCGTAGTGTCCAGGGATGTGTGCGTTAGGGTGGATTGGCCGTGCTAAATTGTCCCATAGTGCCCAGGGATTTGCGGGTTAGGGTGGGTTGGCCGTGCTAAATTGTCCCATAGTGTCCAGGGATTTGCGGGTTAGGGTGGGTTGGCCGTGCTAAATTGTCCCATAGTGCCCAGGGATGTGCGGGTTAGGGTGGACTGGCCGTGCTAAATTGTCCCATAGTGTCCAGGGATGTGTGGGTTAGGGTGGGTTGGCCGTGCTAAATTGTCCCATAGTGTCCAGGGATGTGCGGGTTAGGGTGGGTTGGCCGTGCTAAATTGTCCCCTAGTGCCCAGGGATGTGCGGATTAAGGTGGGTTGGCCGTGCTAAATTGTCCCGTAGTGCCCAGGGATGTGTGGGTTAGGGTGGGTTGGCTGTGGGCAATGTGGATTTACAGGGATAGGGTAGGGTGCTGGGTCTGGGCGGGATGGCAGTGTAGATTCGATGGGCTGAATTGCCTGCTTCAAATCAATGAGCTGGGGCTGGGCCAACTCTCTGCCCACACTGCAGCCTCCAAAGATGCACTAATCATCTTGCTTTACTCTCCCACAGCTGTGCTGTTAGAGGGACGGGCGGATTGGCGGAGCACCCCTTCCCCTTCCAGGGGAACTCCCCTCTCTGGAAACCACAACTCTCACCCTCCATGGAGTGAGGCTGTAACAGAGAGCTAGAGGCAGCTCACAGGCTCGGCCCAGGTTTGTTCAGGGTCAGACATTCACACACCCTCTCTGTGCAATCACAGAGATCTGACACTTCCCGTTTTGAGCTGTGTTACTGAACTCACACTGTGTGCTCCAGTGAATCTTCTGGATTCATCGAATCTGCCCAGTTCCTGGCAGCAGCTGAGCACTGCGGTCTTCTTTCAGCTTCTCCCTCATATCTGCTCACAGTCCTGGAACTCCTACAATAGGTCACACATTGACACCAACCAACAACAACGAAGGAGAGACCGGAAGAGCAAAGGTTGGACACAGGCCAGGCGGGTGGGAGGTAGGGTGAGAAAGAGTTAGAGAGCACAGAGGAGGGAGGATGTGAGGGAGAGCGATTGGAGAACAAGTGTTGTTAAGGGAAGGGATAGGGGGAGCACAGAAGCAAGCAACAGGATAGGGAGCAAGAGATGGGAAAGGGTAAAGATTGGGCATTGGGGAAGAGAGGGAGGAAGGAAGAAAATGGGGGACGGAGAGAGAAATGCAATGAAGATGTGTTGACTGAAATATTCATTTACAATATCATTGGCTGGACATACATCTGTATCATAGGCTTTTTGGAAAGAACACTTTGCAAAATAAAAGTGCCTGGCTGCAGCAGGGAAAATGCTTTGCATTTGTAAAGAACATAAGCTGTTTGCCTGGCATCACTGACCGCACAAGACTTTTGGAGAGAGCTCCCAGTACGTGGGCAAAATAAAGCTATTCTGAATGCCCAAAGTAAGATCTCATCATCACAAATAGAGGATTCCAAAAGGAGAATTCAAAATCTACTCCACAAGTTGATGAGGGTTGAGCTGTGGATGTGGTGTGTATGGACTTCAGCAAGGCATTTGATAAGGTTCCCCATGGTAGGCTCGTTCAGAAGGTCAGGAGGAATGGGATACAGGGGAACTTAGCTGTCTGGATATAGAGATAATGGGAACTGCAGATGCTGGAGAATCCAAGATAATAAAATGTGAGGCTGGATGAACACAGCAGGCCACTCTCTGATGAAGGGTCTAGGCCCGAAACGTCAGCTTTTGTGCTCCTGAGATGCTGCTTGGCCTGCTGTGTTCATCCAGCCTCACATTTTATTGTCTGGATACAGAATTGGCTGGCCAACAGAAGACAGCGAGTGGTAGTAGAAGGAAAATATTCTGCCTGGAAGTCAGTGGTGAGTGGGGTTCCACAGGGCTCTGTCCTTGGGCCTCTACTGTTTGTAATTTTTATTAATGACTTGGATGAGCGGATTGAAGGATGGGTCAGCAAGTTTGCAGACGACACGAAGGTTGGAGGTGTCGTTGACAGTATAGAGGGCTGTTGTAGGCTGCAGCGGGACATTGACAGGATGCAGAGATGGGCTGAGAGGTGGCAGATGGAGTTCAACCTGGATAAATGCGAGGTGATGCATTTTGGAAGGTCGAATTTGAAAGCTGAGTACAGGATTAAGGATAGGATTCTTGGCAGTGTGGAGGAACAGAGGGATCTTGGTGTGCAGATACATAGATCCCTTAAAATGGCCACCCAAGTGGACAGGGTTGTTAAGAAAGCATATGGTGTTTTGGCTTTCATTAGCAGGGGGATTGAGTTGAAGAGTCGTGAGATCTTGTTGCAGCTCTCTAAAACTTTGATTAGACCGCACTTGGAATACTGTGTCCAGTTCTGGTCGCCCTATTATAGGAAAGATGTGGATGCTTTGGAGAGGGTTCAGAGGAGGTTTACCAGGATGCTGCCTGGACTGGAGGGCTTATCTTATGAAGAGAGGTTGACTGAGCTCGGACTCTTTTCATTGGAGAAAAGGAGGAGGAGAGGGGACCTAATTGAGGTATACAAGATAATGAAAGGCATAGATAGAGTTGATAGCCAGAGACTATTTCCCAGGGCAGAAATGGCTAACACGAGGGGTTATAGTTTTAAGCTGGTTGGTGGAAAGTATAGAGGGGATGTCAGAGGCGGGTTCTTTACGCAGAGAGTTGTGAGAGCATGGAATGCATTGCCAGCAGCAGTTGTGGAAGCAAGGTCATTGGGGTCATTTAAGAGACTGCTGGACATGCATATGGTCACAGAAATTTGAGGGTGCATACATGAGGATCAATGGTCGGCACAACATTGTGGGCTGAAGGGCCTGTTCTGTGCTGTTCTATGTTCTAATCTCCAGGAAAGAGCTTTCAGCCAGCTATAACAGATCCAGGAAGACATCTCTGCACCAACAGCTTGTGTGAAAATAACTTTGGCAACAGACTAACATTTGGAAAATGCACAAGTAATTGCGGTTTCTGAATTAAAATTACCTCACCAAACGTACAGAGATTTTGTTCTTTTTTCCAGTTTTGGATATTTGAATCATTTTCAAGAAAAGGGAAGTTACTATCATTTACATTTATACATTCTGTTAGCCTTTATATCTTTGACTGAGTACGTTTTGATTTATTTCTTACTGACAGAGTTTGCCTCATTCATTTCTGATAGAGAGCCACATACCAACGGGCACATCATTAGAAATATCAAGGAGCCCTAACACGTCAGAATCAGTGCGGCACTCCCTCAGCACTGACCCTCCGATAGTGCACACTCCCTCAGCACTGACCCACCGAGAGTGCGGCGCTCCCTCAGCACTGACCCTTCGACAGTGCCTGCTCCCTCAGCACTGACCCACCGACAGTGCGGCGCTCCCTTGGCATTGACCCTAAAACAGTGCCCGCTCCCTCAGCACTGACCCTCCGAGAGTGCGGCGCTCCCTCAGCACTGACCCTCCGAGAGTGCGGCACTCCCTCAGCACTGACCCTCTGAAAGTGCGGCGCTCCCTCGGCACTGATCCTTTGACAATGTGTTGCTCCCACATTGATACGGAACAGGAACATTATGTGATTTACTGATTATTTTTAAATAACATGACAATTTGACTTGAGTTTACAGCTTAATGAATAAATTTAAATTGTTGAAACCCATTGTGACATGAGCAGAACCAAAACCCATCTCACTGTGAAAACACAAGGAAGAACCTACGTTACAAATGGTATGAAATTCTCATCATTGTCATGTCGGGAGCTGCTCTGAAGACTCCAAGGTGTTTTCAAATACTGACTCATCACAGCTCTGGAAAAACAGAGAAATGAGGCCAGCAGGGTGAAGCACATAAACACACGATGAGAGTGAGAGAGTGAGTTCGGCGGAATAAACGCCGAACACAGTGAGAGAGAGAGAGAGAGAGACAGTTCGACAGAGTAAACGCTGAACACAGTGAGAGTGAGAGAGTTCGGCAGAGTAAACACAATACAGTGAGAGTGAGAGAGAGTTCGGCAGAGTAAATGCTGTACACAGTGAGGGAGAGAGAGTTCGGCAGAGTAACCGGTGAACACAGTGAGAGAGAGAGTTCGGCAGAGTAACCGGTGAACACAGTGAGAAAGAGAGTTTGGCAGACTAAACGCTGAATACAGTGGGAGTGAGAGAGAGAGTTAGGCAGAATAAACGCTGAACACAGTGAGAGTGAGAGAGAGAGTTAGGCAGAATAAACGCTGAACACAGTGAGAGAGAGAGTTAGGCAGAAAAAACGCTGAACACAGTGAGAGAGAGAGAGAGTTCGGCAGAAAAAACGCTGAACACAGTGGCAGTCACAGAGAGAGATCGGCAGAGTAACCGGTGAACACAGTGAGAGAGAGAGTTCGGCAGAGTGACCGGTGAACACAGTGAGAGTGAGAGAGAGAGTTCGGCAGAATAAACGCTGAACACAGTGAGAGAGAGAGTTCGACAGAGTAAACGCTGAATACAGTGAGAGAGAGAGTTCGGCAGAGTAAACGCTGAACAGTGAGAGTGAGAGAGAGAGTTAGGCAAAATAAACGCTGAACACGGTGGGAGTGAGAGAGAGAGAGAGAGTTTGGCAGAATAAACGTTGAACACAGTGGGAGTGAGAGTGTGTGTTTGGCAGAGTAAACGCTGAACACAGTGAGAGAGAAAGAGAGAGTACGGTAGAGGAAACGGTGAACACAGTGAGAGTGAGAGACAGAATTCAGCAGAATAAACGCTGAACACAGTGGGAGTGAGAGAGTTCAGCAGAGTAAACACTACAGTGAGAGTGAGAGAGAGAGAGTTCGGCAGAATAAACGCTGAACACAGTGAGAGAAATAGAGTGAGTTCGGCAGAGTAACCGCTGAACACAGTGAGAGAGCGAGAGAGAGAGTTCGGCAGAGTAAACGCTGTACACAGTGAGAGTGAGAGAGTGAGTTCGCCAGCGTAAACGCGGCACACAGTGAGAGTGAGAGAGCTCGGCAGAGAAAATGCTGAACACAGTGAGAGTGAGAGGCAGAGTTCGGCAGACTAAACGCTGAACACAGTGAGAGAGAGAGAGTTCGGCAGAGTAACCGCTGAACACAGTGAGAGAGAGAGAGTTCAGCAGACTAAACGCTGTATACAGTGAGAGAGAGAGTTAGGCAGAATAAACGCTGAATACAGTGGGAGTGAGAGAGAGTTCGGCAGACTAACCGCTGAACACAGTGAGAGTGAGAGAGAGAGTTAGGCAGAATAAACGCTGAACACAGTGAGAGAGAGAGAGAGAGTTCGGCAGAATAAACGCTGGACACAGTGAGAGTGAGAGACAGAGTACGGCAGAATAAACGCTGAACACAGTGGGAGTGAGAGAGTTCAGCAGAGTAAACACTCCAGTGAGTGTGAGAGAGAGAGTTCGGCAGAATAAACGCGGAACACAGTGAGAGTGAAAGTGAGAGAGAGAGTTTGGCAGAGTAACCGCTGAACACAGTGAGAGAGAGAGTTTGGCAGAGTAACCGCTGAGTAAAGGAAGCAGTGGGAACTGAAACAGAGTCAGGGCAAAGAGCGAGAATTGAGAAAGTGGAGGCTGAGTGCTACAGTGAGAAAGACAGGGCAAAAGACAGAGACAGGGGAACGAAACGGAGAGGGAGGGGGGCGTGTGGGTCGAGGGGGGCGTGTGGGTCGAGGGGGCGTGTGGGGGGCAGGAGTTGGGGGAGGGGTTGGAGTGGGTTGTGGGGTGGGGAGGGAGATGGGGGAATGAGGGGGGTGTGGGTGGGGGAATGAGGGGGGTGTGGGGGGGAATGAGGGGGGTGTTGGGGGGGGAATGAGGGGTGTGTGTGGGGGGAATGAGGGGGGTGTTGGGGGGGAATGAGGGGTGTGTGTGGGGGGGAATGAGGGGTGTGTGTGGGGGGGGAATGAGGGGGGTGTTGGGGGGAATGAGGGGGATGTTGGGGGGGGGGAATGAGGGGGGTGGGGGGGATGAGGGGGGTGGGGGGGGAATGAGGGGGGTGTTGGGGGGGAATGAGGGGGATGGGGGGGGAATGAGGGGGGTGGGGGGGGGAATGAGGGGGTGTTGGGGGGGAATGAGGGGATGTTGGGGGGGGGAATGAGGGGGGTGTGTGGGGGGGGAATGAGGGGGGTGGGGGGGGGAATGAGGGGGGTGTTGGGGGGGGAATGAGGGGGGTGTTGGGGGGAATGAGGGGGATGTTGGGGGGGGGAATGAGGGGGGTGTGTGGGGGGGGAATGAGGGGGGTGGGGGGGGAATGAGGGGGGTGTTGGGGGGGGGAATGAGGGGGGTGTGTGGGGGGGGGAATGAGGGGGGTGTTGGGGGGGGAATGAGGGGGGGTGTGTGGGGGGGGGAATGAGGGGGGTGTTGGGGGGGGGGAATGAGGGGGGTGTTGGGGGGGGGAATGAGGGGGGTGTTGGGGGGGGGAATGAGGGGGGTGTGTGGGGGGGGGAATGAGGGGGGGGGAATGAGGGGGGTGTTGGGGGGGGAATGAGGGGGGTGTTGGGGGGGGGAATGAGGGGGGTGGGGTCTGTGTGGGGTGGAGGGGTTGTGGGGGCGGGGGGGGGCGGTTCCCCTCCCGCGGGGTTTCCTGGTCACACCGAGACTAACGGCCCAAACACAAACCGCAAGATACTTCCGGTATTCCGATGGACTTCCGGTCACACTCTGACCTCTCCGTGCCCTCCCCACCTGTCAATCACCATGTGACCTGTCAATCACCATGTGACCTGTCAATCACTGTGACCTGTCAATCACTGTGACCTGTCAATCACCATGTGACCTGTCAATCACTCTGTGACCTGTCAATCACTGTGACCTGTCAATCACTGTGACCTGTCAATCACCATGTGACCTGTCAATCACCCTGTGACCTGTCAATCACTGTGACCTGTCAATCACCATGTGACCTGTCAATCACTCTGTGACCTGTCAATCACCCTGTGACCTGTCAATCACTCTGAAGCACTGGGAGCAACAACTTTTATTGCACCATCGTCATTAAACAGCTGATGACAAACTGAAGAGGTCAGTCAGTGTAATTAAAGTTTTCTAACTGCACAGAAGCATTAGATGTTTCCTCGGGAAGTTACCCAGCATCGTTTATGTCTACAGAACGTTCAAAGCAGCAATTTCAGTGATTAAACCCCAGACTTTCCTTTTAAAATGCCTGCATCCTTGTACAAGCGCAGTGGAGATGTCAGAAGCTCTGCTGCTGTTTTTGTTGTAACGGGCAGGATTGGCTTAACCATCCAGTCAAGCTTCACATGATATCCCAACACATCCTGTCCCTCACACAGCCAGTCCTTCCACTTCTCCCAGCCCATTCCTCTCAGCATGACCTTCCTGCAGATGTGTCCGGTCCCCGTGGCCTCTCTAGAACAACATGGGCAACTGCATTGAGTCATCATTCTCAAACAACACCAATCCCGAACTTTTCCAATCAAAGCTACCCACCAGGGTTGTGCCGAGATAACATTGCAGACAGCAGGGAGAGTGTGCTGGTGTTTCTGATACACAGGGAGCTGAAGACAGATTACAACAAGGGACGGGAGCAGTACAGCGAGAGCTCAATAACCCCTAGCCGGTAGGGAATCAAAGGATCCCTGTAGGCAGTGGATTGCATAGGACACATACACCAGTACAGAACAAATGGGCTGAAAGGCCTGTCTCTGTGCTGGATCCTCAATATCTTTGGCGTAGTACCTGGGTGGAGGGATCAAGTCACCATCTGGGGAGGAACAGCAGGAATCAGGAGGAATCTCCCCATTCCAAAAATGCAACAAAATTCCACTGCCCCATTGAATGGGTCAGACCCTATCCCCTCCCACCATCCTTATTACCCACCAGTCCTTATCAAACCCTAACCCCATCACACCCCAAACCCCTTCACTCCCCAAATCCCTTCACATCCCCAAACCCCATAATCCCCCAAACCCCAGCACTCCCTCAAACCTCATAACTCCTCCAACCCCATCACTCCCCCAACCCATAACTCCTCCAACCCCATCACATCCCCCAAGCCCCATAACTCCTCCAACCCCATCACTCCCCCAAGTCCCATCACATCCCCAACCCCATCACTCCGCCAAATCCCATCACTCCCCCAAACCCCATCACTCCCCAATTCCCAAAACTATTCCTACCCCATCACTCCTCGAAACCCATCACTCCCCCAAACCTCATAACTTCTCCAACCCCATTACTCCCCCAAACCCCATAACTCCTCTAACCCCATCACATCTCCAAACCCCATAACTCTTCCAAACCCATCAGTCCCCCAAACCCCATAACCCCCCAAGCGCCTTCACATCCCCCAAACCCCATAAGTCCTCCAACCCCATCACTCCCCCAAACCCCATCACTCCCCCAAACCCCATAATACCCCCAAACCCCATCACTTTCCAAAACCTGTAACTCCCCTAACCCCATCACTCCCCAAGCCCCAAATCTCCTCCAACCCCATCACACCCCAAACGCCATAACTCCTCCAACCCCTTCACTCCCCAAACCCCTTCACATCCCCCAAACCCCATAATCCCCCCAAACCCCAGCACTCCCTCAAACCCCATAACTCCTCCAACCCCATTACTCCCCCAAACCCCAAAACTCCTCCAACCCCATCACATCCCCAAGCCCCATAACTCCTCCAACCCCATCACTCCCCCAAGCCCCATCACATCCCCAACCCCATCACTCCGCCAAATCCCATAATCCCCCCAAACCCCATCACTCCCCCAAACCCCATCACTCCCCCAATCCCCAAAACTATTCCTACCCCATCACTCCCCAAACCCCATAACTCCTCGAAACCCATCACTCCCCCAAACCTCATAACTTCTCCAACCCCATTACTCCCCCAAACCCCATAACTCCTCTAACCCCATCACATCCCCAAACCCCATAACTCTTCCAAACCCATCAGTCCCCCAAACCCCATAACCCCCAAGCGCCTTCACATCCCCCAAACCCCATAAGTCCTCCAACCCCATCACTCCCCCAAACCCCATAATACCCCCAAACCCCGTCACTTTCCCAAACCTGTAACTCCCCAACCCCATCACTCCCCAAGCCCCAAAACTCCTCCAACCCCATCACGCTCCCAAACGCCATAACTCCTCCAACCCCTTCACTCCCCCAAACCGCATAACTCCTCCACCCACATCACCTCCCCAACCCATAACTCCCCCAAACCCCTTCACATCCCCAAATCCAATAATCCCCCAAACCCCATCACATCCCCAAATCCCATAATCCCCAAAACCCCATCACATCCCCAACCCCATAATCCCCATCACTCCTCCAAACGCCATAATCCCTCAAATCCCTATCACTCCCCCAACCCCCAACCCCATAATCCCCCCAAACCCCATCACATCTCTAACCCCATAATCCCTCAAAACCCCATCACATCCCCAAACCCATCACTACTCCAACCCCATCACATCCCCAACCCCATAATCCCTTGAAACCCCCATCACACCCCCAAACCCCATAATCCCTCCAAATCTCATCACATCCCCAACGCCATAACTCCTCCAACCCCATCACCACCTCAACCCCATCACTCCCCCAAAACCCATAATCCCCAATAATCCCATCACATTCCCAAACCCATAACTCCCCCAACCCCAATCAAATCCCCAACCCCATAACTCCCCCAAACCCCATCACGTTCTCAACCCCATAACTCCCCCAAAACCCATCACATTCCCAACCCCTTAATATCCGCAAACCCTATCACATCGCGAACCTCATGACTTCCCCCAAACCTCATCACATCCCCAACCCCATAACTCCTCCAACCCCATCACATTCTCAACCCCTTAATATCCCCAAACCCCATCACATCCCAAACCTCATCACTCCCCACAAAACCCATCACATCCCCAACTCCATAATCCCCCCAAACCTCATCATCCCCCACAACCCCAGCACAGCCACCCCATCCGCATCACCCCTCAAAACCCCCTAACACTCCCAAACCCCTCACCCACAGAAACCCAATCACACCCCCAAACCCATCACATGCCCAAACTACATCATCTCCCAAACCCATAATCCCCCCAAGTCCCTCACAGCACCCCCACTCCCATTACCCCTCAAATCTCCCTAACACTCCCAACCCCATCACCCACAGTAACCCAATCACACCCCCAACTCCATCACTCCCCCAAACCCCCTAACACCTCCATACCCCATCACTCCCCGAAACCCCATCACTCCCCCAAACCACATCATCCCCCCAAACCCTCCTAACACCCACACAAACCCAATCACTTTCCCAAACCCATCACGCCCCCAAACCTCCTCACACCCTCAATCCCATCACTCCCCAAACTCCATCACACCCCCAAATCCATCACACCCCCAAACCTCCTCACACCCCCGATCCCATCACTTACCAAACCCCATCACCTCCCCAAACCCCATCACCACCCCAAACCCACTAACACTCCCAAACCCGATCACCTCCCCAAACCCCATCACCACCGCAAACCCCCTAACACTCCCAAACCTGATCACCTCCCCAAACCCCATCATCCCCCCAAACCCCACTAACGCCCCCAAACTCCATCACCCACAGAAACCCAATCACATCCCCAAACCCATCACACCCCCGAACTCCATCACACCCCCAAACCCCCTCACACCCCCAAACTCCATCACCCCCTCACACCCCCAAACCCCATCATCCCCCAAACCCCCCAACACCGCTAAACCCCATCACCCACAGAAACCCAATCACATCCTCAAACCTATCACACCCCCGAACCTCATCATGCCCCCAAACCCCCTCACACCCCCAAACCCCATCACTCCCCCAAACCCCCCAACACACCCAAACCCCAACACCCACAGAAACCCAAACACATCCCCAAACTCATCACACCCCCAAACTTCATCACCCCCACAAACCCCCTCACACCCCCAAACTCCATCACCCCCTCACACCCCCAAACCCCATCATCCCCCAAACCCCCCAACACCCCTAAACCCCATCACCCACAGAAACCCAATCACATCCTCAAACCTATCACACCCCCGAACTCCATCATGCCCCCAAACCACCTCACACCCCCAAACCCAATCACTCCCCCAAACCCCCCAACACCCCCAAACTCCATCACCCACTGAAACCCAATCACACCCCCATACCCATCACACCCCCAAACTCCATCAGCCCCCCACACCCCCAAACCCCATCAACCCCCAAACTCCCCAACACCCCCAAACCCCATCACTCTCCAAACCCCCAAAACTCCCCAAACTCCATCACCCACAGAAACCCAATCACACCCCCAAACCCCTCACACCCCCAAACCCCATCACTCCCCCAAACCCCATTAACCCCCCCAAAACCCATCACACCACACACTTGGAATGGCTGCGTTTTGAAATTGGGCAGGGACATTGTCACTGGTGTCACACAAGTGGAATTCATTCCTTCTCCAACATCCCAGAAACAGATTATCCAGTTTGGGATAGGGTTGCTGATGTTGGGATCTTGCTGTGTATAGGCTGTATTCCTGGCCCTCCCGCACTGACTGCCCTCTGTAAACAGTCTCATTGATTCGGAGGCGCTTCCAGGAAGTTCTGAGTTTAAAACAAACTTTGAGAAACTCTTTCTTTTTACTGTAGTGGTGCTGAATCTTTCTTTTGTTAATTCTGTTTACAGGGAGTAGCCACCACCCAGTTTGACAGGCCACTCCTATCCCCAAGGCCAGCGATAACAAAGACATGAATCCCTGGTGTTCTTACAAAACCTTTAGTTGTGAGGATCTGAAATCGGTGCCGTCTTTGTAAACTCACTGGGGCCTGGACACAATTCAACACGTCATCCCAGTGATTTCTCCCTAACAACAAGGTCCAACTTCTCATCTCTCCTATCTCCCGGCCTGCTGAGATCCTGCAGCCCCCACACTGTGCGTTCTCTCTGACTCCAGCATCGGCAGCTCCTACTATCTCTTGAGGCTACTGCTGCCTCATTATATCCACATGAAATCCTGTGTTACCCCCAACAGTGGCACAGTGCCAGAGATAATGGGAACTGCAGATGCTGGAGATGGCACAGTGCCGATGTCACTGGGCTAGGAATCCAGAACCTCAGATCAATGGGAGGCTTAAATCCCACCAGTAATTTGAATTAAGTTGAATGGTCTACTGTAATTGCTTGCTGTAAAAAGCCTTTGGGCTTGATGGCCATGTGGTATTATCACTGGACTGCCAATTCAGAGACCCAATAATGTTCTGGGGACCCATGTTCAAACACAACACAGTAGATCCTGCTAGTTGAATCCAATTAAAATCAGGAATTAAGAGTCTAATGAATCCATCCTTCCCCTTCCTGAGGGAAGGAAAATGCCATCACTATCTAGCAGGAGCTACATGTGACTCCAGGCCCACAACAATGTGGTTAACTCTTAACTGCCCCCAGGCAATTAGGGATGGGCAATAAATGCTAGTCCAGCCAGGGATACCCACATCCTATGTGGATTAAGGAAGGAAATCTGTCAACACTACCTAGAGTAAACTATATGTGACTCCAGACCCACAGCAATGAAGTTGATTCTTAACATTTCCCAAGGCCAATAACTGCTGGGCCCTGCCAGAGACACCCACACATGCTCTGGTCAAATGAGACCAAAGCTAGCTGAAGATTCCAGTGCAGTACCAGGCTTTTCTGGGGTAACTGCTGTGTTGTCATCATTAGTCCTCCGGGAATCTCCTCCTGCACCTTGTTAGCGACACAGGACGGGATCATTTCTGCGCTCACAGGTCCCACCTGGTTGTGAGTTTCCTCCAGAGCAGAAAGATTGGCTAAGTGCATTTGATCAAATTGGCTTTCATTGGCAGGGAGGTTGAGTTTAAGAGCAGTGAGGCTATGCTGCAGCTCTATAAAACCCTGGTTAGACCACACGTAGAACATAGAACATGACAGCACAGTACAGGCCCTTCGGCCCTCGATGTTGTGCCGACCTGTCATACCGATCTCAAGCCCATCTAACCTACACTATTCTATGTACGTCCATATGCTTGTCCAATGACGACTTAAATGTACCTAAAGTTGGCGAATCTACTACCGTTGCAGGCAAAGCATTCCACTCCCTTACTACTCTCTGAGTAAAGAAACTACCTCTGACATCTGTCCTATATCTTTCACCTTCAATTTAAAGCTATGCCCCCTCGTGCTCGCCGTCACCATCCTAGGAAAAAGGCTCTCCCTTTCCACCCTGTCTAACCCTCTGATTATTTTATATGTTTCAATTAAGTCACCTCTCAACCTTCTTCTCTCTAATGAAAACAGCCTCAAGTCCCTCAGCCTTTCCTCATAAGACCTTCCCTCCATACCAGGCAACATCCTAGTAAAGGATGTGGAATATTGTGTTCAGTTCTGGTCATCTCATTATAGGAAGAATGTGGAAGCTTTAGAGAGGGTGCAGAGTAGATTTACCAGGATGCTGTCTGGACTGGAGGGCAGGTCTTATGAGGAAAGGTTGAGGAAGCGAAGGCTTTTCTCATTGGAGTGAAGAAGAATGAGAGGTGACTTAAGAGAGGCATACAAGCTGATGATAGGCATTAATAGAGTGAATACTCAGAGACTTTTTCTCCCGGTGGAACTGACTATCACAAGGTGGTATCATTTTAAGGTGAGGAGGTATGGGGGAGATGTCAGAGATAGGTTCTTCACACAGAGAGTGGTGGGCTTGTGGAATGCACGGCCAGCAGTGGGAGTGGAGTCACATACCTTAGAGACTTATAAGTGACTCTTGGATAGGCACATGGAGGATAGTAAAATGTGGGGTATACAGGGTAGTTTGAACTTAGAGCAGGGTGTTGGCACAACATCATGGGCTGAAGGGCCTGTACTGTCCTATGTTGTACGAGATCAGGAACAAAAAGGATTGTTGATGCCAGCGAGAGAAATTGTGTGCAGTCAGTGCAAACAGGGAGCCAGAAACAGAAACTGCTGGAGAAACTCAGCAGGTCTGGCAGCATCTGAGGAGATAGAGAGCAGAGTTAATGTTTAGGCTTCTTCAGAATGCAGAGGCCCAACACCCTTGTCCTAGCGGAAGGATAATTCGAGGGTTAAATGGACGAGGAAGAAGGAAAATGCAGCTAAGGTGGAGAGAATGCCTGAGAAAGTGAACGAGGAAGCAGGTTGTCATCAGTTACAGCCCTAAACCCCTCATGTTGTGGTGATGGTGAATGAACAGTCTCACAGCACACAGCTATCAGAATCAGGAATAATAGAAGGCCATACAGACCACCACCCACAATCCAAGACACCCTGGCACCTTTTGAACTGAGCCCTGAATAACCCACCGTAAGGAGGGTATAGATTTCCAAAGATTGACCCTGAGATTCCTCCTTGACACTGCCTCAAACGAGAGACCCCTTATTCAGAAACTGCATACCCCACCCTCCCTATGCAGAACTGACACTGCCCCATCCTCACACAGTTCAGACACCACTACCTCCCCATTACTGAGAGATCGAACCCGAGCCCTAACCCAATGCAGGGCGACACAGTGCATTGATGGTAAGCAAGGCTGCCACACAGTGAGAAGGTTGTGGGTTCGATCCCACCGTCGTCCCACACTGTCTGTGTGGAGTTTGCACATTCTCCCTGTGTCTGCGTGGGTTTTCTCCGGGTGCTCCAGTTTCCTCCCACAGTCCAAAGATGTGCGGGTTACGGTGGATTGGCCGTGCTAAATTGTTCCATAGTGCCCAGGGATGTGTGGGTTAGGGTGGGTTGGCCGTGCTAAATTGTCCCATAGTGTCCAGGGGTGTGTGGGTTAGGGTGGATTGGCCGTGCTAAATTGTCCCGTTGTGCCCAGGGATGTGCGGGTTAGGGTGGATTGGCCGTGCTAAATTGTCCCGTAGTGCCCAGGGATGTGTGGGTTAGGGTGGACAGGCCGTGCTAAATTGTCCCATAGTGTCCAGGGATGTGCGGGTTAGGGTGAGTTGGCCGTGCTAAATTGTCCCATAGTGCCCAGGGATGTGCGGGTTAGGGTGGGTTGGCTGTGCTAAATTGTCCCATAGTGCCCAGGGATGTGTGGGTTAGGGTGGACAGGCCGTGCTAAATTGTCCCGTAGTTCCCAGGGATGTGCGGGTTAGGGTGGATTGGCCGTGCTAAATTGTCCCATAGTGCTCAGGGATGTGTGGGTTAGGGTGGATTGGCCGTGCTAAATTGTCTCATAGTGCCGAGGGATGTGTGGGTTAGGGTGGGTTGGCCGTGCTAAATTGTCCCATAGTGCCCAGGGATGTGCGGGTTAGGGTGGACAGGCCGTGCTAAATTGTCCCATAGTGCCCAGGGATGTGTGGGTTAGGGTGGACAGGCCGTGCTAAATTGTCCCATAGTGCCCAGGGATGTGCGGGTTAGGGTGGACAGGCCGTGCTAAATTGTCCCATAGTGCCCAGGGATGTGTGGGTTAGGGTGGACAGGCCGTGCTAAATTGTCCCGTAGTGCCCAGGGATGTGTGGGTTAGGGTGGACAGGCCGTGCTAAATTGTCCCATAGTGCCCAGGGATGTGTGGGTTAGGGTGGACAGGCCGTGCTAAATTGTCCCATAGTGCCCAGGGATGTGCGGGTTAGGGTGGGATTGGCCGTGCTAAATTGTCCCATAGTGCCCAGGGATGTGCGGGTTAGGGTGGGTTGGCCGTGCTAAATTGTCCCGTAGTGCCCAGGGATGTGTGGGTTAGGGTGGACAGGCCGTGCTAAATTGTCCCATAGTGCCCAGGGATGTGCGGGTTAGGGTGGGTTGGCTGTGCTAAATTGTCCCATAGTGCCCAGGGATGTGCAGGTTAGGGTGGATTGGCCGTGCTAAATTGTCCCATAGTGCCCAGGGATGTGCGGGTTAGGGTGGGTTGGCCGTGTTAAATTGTCCCATAGTGCCAGGGATGTGCGGTTTAGGGTGGGTTGGCTGTGCTAAATTGTCCCATAGTGCCCAGGGATGTGTGGGTTAGGGTGGGTTGGCCGTGCTAAATTGTCCCGTAGTGTCCAGGGATGTGTGGGTTAGGGTGGGTTGGCCGTGCTAAATTGTCCCATAGTGCACAGGGATGTGTGGGTTAGGGTGGGTTGGCCATGGGAGATGCAGTGTTACAGGGATCGGGTGTGGGATTGGGGTAAATGCTCTTGTTGGTGCGGGTTGGTGTAGACTCGATGGGCTGAATGGCCTGTTTGCACACTGTGGGGATAGTGGGACTGGTGAAGGGAGAGGAACAGGGTTCCGTACTGTGTGAGTTTGTGGTGCTGTGCCTGAACAGAATATTCCCGTGGGGTGGGGGGGAGGCTGTTGGACAGACAGTCTCCCCATCCCACCCCACCCCACCCCCCCCCCGGAGCGGGCTGATCAGCCGCAGGAGGCGGCACAGGGCGCTGTGCTGGGGTGAGCCTGTCCCTTTAAGGATCCGGCCGGATTCCCCGAAACTCTCCCACGTCACCGGAGCTAATGGCGACCGGTGTGTGAGAGGGCGATCAGCTGGGATCTGGGAGATCGAGTGGATTCCCGGTGGTAGATCCCCCCCAGCTCCCACCCACCTCTTTGTGTGTGCCCCCCCCCCACCCCCCGGGCCCCGGTATCTCACCCCTCCCCCCGCCGACATTCCCGGGAAAGTTCGTGGTGGCTCCGGGAAAGTTTGGGAAAAGTTTTGTGTCCGGGGCCCGGGGGAACAGCAAGATCCCACAGAGCGGCTCCCGGCAGCGGCATGGCCCGGGGCTCCGCTCCTCACCGGCCCGCAGGCAGCTCCTCACTGGCGGGGGGGCAACGCCAGGGTGAGTCCGGGCGGGGGTAGAGAGGGTGGGGTGGAGGGTGGGCATCTGGGGGGTACAGAGGGTGGGGTGAAGGGTGGGCATCTGGGGGGTACAGAGGGTGGGGTGAAGGGTGGGCATCTTGGGGGTAGAGAGGGTGGGGTGAAGGGTGGGCATCTGGGGGTACAGAGGGTGGGGTGGAGGGTGGGCATCTGGGGGGTAGAGAGGGTGGGGTGAAGGGTGGGCATCTGGGGGTACAGAGGGTGGGGTGAAGGGTGGGCATCTGGGGGTACAGAGGGTGGGGTGAAGGGTGGGCATCTTGGGGGTACAGAGGGTGGGGTGAAGGGTGGGCATCTGGGGGGTAGAGAGGGTGGGGTGAAGGGTGGGCATCTGGGGGTACAGAGGGTGGGGTGGAGGGTGGGCATCTGGGGGTACAGAGGGTGGGGTGAAGGGTGGGCATCTGGGGGTACAGAGGGTGGGGTGAAGGGTGGGCATCTGGGGGGTACAGAGGGTGGGGTGAAGGGTGGGCATCTGGGGGGTACAGAAGGTGGGGTGAAGGGTGGGCATCTGGGGGGTACAGAAGGTGGGGTGAAGGGTGGGCATCTGGGGGGTACAGAAGGTGGGGTGAAGGGTGGGCATCTGGGGGGTACAGAAGGTGGGGTGAAGGGTGGGCATCTGGGGGGTACAGAGGGTGGGGTGAAGGGTGGGCATCTGGGGGCTACAGAGGGTGGGGTGAAGGGTGGGCATCTTGGGGGTACAGAGAGTGGGCGTCTGGGGGGTAGAGAGGGTGGGTGTCGGGGGTTAGAGAGGATGAGGTGGAGGGTGGGCATCTGGGGAGTAGAGAGGGTGGGGTGGAGGGTAGGCATCTGGGGGGTAGAGAGGGTGGGTGTCGGGGGTTAGAGAGGATGGGGTGGAGGGTGGGCATCTGGGGAGTAGAGAGGGTGGGGTGGAGGGTGGGCATGGGGGGTAGAGAGGGTGGGGTGGAGGGTGGGCATGGGGGGTAGAGAGGGTGGGGTGGAGGGTGGGCATGGGGGGTAAAGAGGGTGGGGTGGAAGGTGGGCATCTGGGGGGTAGAGAGGGTGGGATTGGGGGGGTAGCGGGTAGACAGGGTGGCAGGGAGGGTGGGCATTGGGGTGGGTAGTGGGTAGACAGGGTGGGCATCGGGGATAGAGAGGGTGGGAGGTGGTCTTCGGGGGGGATAGAGAGGGTGGGGGTTGGGCATTAGGGGATAGAGAGGATGGGGGCGTGGGGTGGGCATCAGGTGTTGGTGAGGGTTGGCATTGGGGGTATAGAGAGGCTTGGCTGGGTGGGGTTTGTGGGTAAGAGAGGGTGTGGGTATGGTGTGTAGTGAGTGTTGGGGGTGTGGGTATCGTGGGGTTAGAGAGGGTGGGGTGGAGGGTGGGCATTAGGGGTTAGAGAGGCTGGGGGGGGGGCCAGGTGGGGATCGGGGATAAGGGAGGGTGGGTATGGGGCGGGCAGAGTGTTGGGGGTGTCGGTATCACGGGGGTAGAGAGGGTGGGAATCGGGGGTAAGAGAGGGTGGGTATGGGGCGAGTAGATAGTGTTGAGGGGTGTGGGTATCGGGGTGTAGAGCGGGTTGTGGGAGTGGGTGTCAGTGGGGGTAGAGGGAGATCGGGAGAGACGGAGGCAATGAGCAAAAGGGAGGAGAGGGTGCATGGGGAGGGGGGAGGGGAGTGGGGAGTGGGGCGTAGGGGCAATGGGAAGAGAGTGAGGGGGAAACGAGGGAGAGGAGGGAGGGAAGAATGCGAGAGGGGGATGAGAGGGAATGACGTGGGAGGGGCTGAGGGTGAGGGAAAGTGGGCGAGGGGTGGAGGGGGAAAGCTGGGGGATGAGAGAAAGTGGGAGGGAGGGACCAAGGGAGGGATGGGTGAAGGGGGAATGAATGAAGTAGGGAACGTGTCAGAGGAGGAGTGAAGGTGAGGAACAGGACGTGGGACAGGGACATAAGTTGAAAGAGAGAGGGAATGAAATAAACAGAAAGAGAGGTAGGACAGAGACTGAGTTGGGGGGTGATGAGAAGTTGTGGGAGGGATAAACATGGAGGTGGGTTCGGATGGGGTGGCACGGCTGAATGGCCTGCCATGGTGAACCGAGCCTGTCAGGAATCTGTGTGGCTGCTTTCAGCCTCGGCTCCGGCAGAATCTCGTGTTTGATTCATGAAACACGGGCCGGGTGCCAGGTTTTAATCTCCACCCAGTTCCAGCAAACTCTTCCAGCATGGGCCTGGTGGGAGAGAGAGGCCTCGGCTGTTTACAGTTCAATGTCCAATTCAACCTCAAATAGCCACAGCTCCTGACAAACTGATCAGTTTGTGCAGCTTTATGTTCGGGATCAGTATTGGTGGATCAGACCACCTGTCCTGGGAGAGTTTGATGGAGACTGTGTCGAGGGAGCTGTACTTTCAGTTTGTAAGGTCAGAAAGAGTTTTAGTCTGAATCTAACTCCGTGCTGTCCCTGTCCTGGGAGTGTTTGATGGGGGACAGTGTAGAGGGAGCTTTACTTTGTATCTAACCCTGTGCTGCCCCTGTCCTGTGAGTGTTTAATAGGGGACAGTGTAGAGGGAGCATTATTCTGTGTCTAATCCCATGCTGTCCCTGTCCCTGGGAGTGCTTAAATCTTTGATCCTGGGATGTGGGCATCACTGGCTGAGCCGCAAATCAATGCCAATCCCCAAATTCTCTGGCACAAACGGAAGTGAGTAGCTTTCTTGAACAACTGCAGACCATGTGGTGTGAGGACTGTCAGGGAGGGAGTTGCAGGATTCTGACTCTGAAACACTGACGGAACGGGGATATATTTCCAAGTCAGGATGGGGAGGGGCTCGGAGGGGAACGTGCAGGGGCTGGTGTTCCCATGTACCTGCTGGCCCTTGTCCTTCTGGATGGAAGTGGGTCGTGGGTTTGGAAGGTGCTGCCTGAGGGTCTTTGGTGAGTTTCTGCAGAGCATCCTGTAGATGGTACACACTGCTGCGACTGAGCGTCGGTCGGGGGGAGGGAGTGGGATGTTTGTGGATGTGGTGCCAATCGAGCGGGGGCTGCTTTGTCCTGGATGGTGTTGAGCTTCCTGAGTGTTGTTGGGGCTGCCCCCATCCAGGGCAAATGGGGAGTATTCCCTCACCCTCCTGCCTTGTGCCTTGTGGATGGTGGGACAGGCTTTGGGTGGGGAGTCAGGAGGGGAGTTACTCGCTGCAGGATTCCCAGCCTCTGACCTGCTCTTGTAGCTGCTGTGTTTATGTGGTGGGTCCAGTTGAGTTTCTGGTCAACAATAACCCCCAGGATGTTGATGGTGGGGGGGGGTTCAGTGATGGTAACACCATTGAATGTCAAGGGGCAGTGGTCAGATTGTCTCTTATTGGTGATGGTTACAGCCTGGGATTTGTGTGGGGTGGATGTCACTTGTCACTTGTCACTCCAAGCCTGGATATTTTCTGGCGCTCGTTGCATTCGTCTTGAAGCAGTTCAGTATCTGAGGAGTCACGAATGGTGTTGAACATCATGAACATTCCCACTTCTGACCTAATGATGGAGGGAAGGTCATTGATGAAGCAGCTGAGGATGGTTGGGCCTAGGACACTACCCTGAGGAGCTCCTGCAGAGATATCCTGGAGCTGAGATGACTGACCTCCCACAGCCACGACCATCTTCCTGTGTGCCAGGTCTGACTCCAACCAGTTTGGAGAGTGTTCCCCTGATACCCAGTGACTCCACTTTTGCTAGAACTCCTCGATGCCACACCTGGTTGAATGCAGCCTTGAATATCAAGGACTACCACTTTCCCTCCCCCCTGGGATTTAGCTCTTTTGCCCATGTTTGAACCGAGGCTGTAATGAGGTCAGGAGCTGAGTGGCCCTGGTGGGACCCAAACTGGGTGTCACTGAGCAGGTTATTGCTGAGCAGGTGCTGCTTGGTATCAATGTTACTGACACCTTCCATCACTTTACTGATGGTCCAGAGGATACTGATGGGGTGGGAATTGTCCCAGTTGGATTTATCCTGCTTTTTATGTACAGGGCATGCTTAGACAAGTTTCCACATTGTCAGGTAGATACCGGTGTTGTAACTGGACTGGGACAGCTTGGGCGGGGGGGGGGGGGGGGGGGGGGGGGCGCAGTAAGTTCTGGAGCACAAGCCTTCAGTGCTATTGCTGGGATGTTGTCAGGGCCCACAGCCTTTGCAGTATCCACTATCTCCAACCTTTTCCCGATATCACGTGGAGTGAATCGAACTGGCTGAAGACTGGTATCTGTAACACTGGGGACCTCTGGAGGAGGCCGAGATGGATCATCAACTCGGCACTTCTGGCTGAAGATTGCTGCGAAAGCTTCAGCCTTACCTTTTGCACTGATGAAATGGAATGGGGGGATTTGTGAAGCCCCCTCTCTGCTCTTTATTTGATTTTCCACCACCATTCGCAACGGGATGTGGTGGATACTCTGTCACAATCTTAGGAACTCAATGATTACTTCTCGGAAGGCCATTCAGAGAGCTGCTAGTCTATGCTGGCCCTGTGAAGGTGCAACTCTCTGAGTCCCACTCACCTGCCTACTTCCAACATTCCTGCTCATTTCCCCTTTCCAGGTACCAATCCACATGCCTCCACCACACTCCCAGGCTGTGCATTCCAGATCCCAGTCTCTCCCTGAGGGAACACATTTTTACTCTTGTTGCTTCTTTTCCCAATCGCTACCTTCAGGCTCTGCCTCTGCTTCTTGACTTTTCCACCAATTAGAGTGGCTTCTCCCTGTTTAGTCAGCCCAGACCTCCTCGTGATATCACCAAGTCCTCAATCAAATTTCCTTCCCACTATTGACTCTCGCTCAGAGGTGCACGCTCTCGCTCACACGCTGCCTCAGTCTGTTAAGGTAATCCCTATCCCTGGAATTATTCGCATAAATCTCATCTGCTTCTGGGTGTCCAGTGTACTCACATCCTTCCTGCCTCGGGGGCATGCCATTAAGCTAAGAGGGGAAAAGGGAGACGGAGGTATGAGGGGCAAGTTTTTTTATACAGACCGTTAGGATTCTGGAATGTGTTGCCAGGGATAGTGGCTGAGGCAGGTATGATAGGGGTGTTTAAGGGGCTTTTAGATTAGCACATGAATATGCAAGGAATGGAGGGATATGGATCAAGGGTAGGCAGGAGGGGTTTCATTTAGCATCATGTTCGGTGCAACACTGGGCCATCCTGTGCTCTACACTTCTGTCTCCTAGCGAGTTTTGAGAAGATTTGTAGCTCAGGTTGAGGTTCTGGATGTGAGTTTGCTCGCTGAGCTGGAAGGTTTGTTCCCAGACGTTTCGTCACCATTCTAGGTAACATCATCAGTGAGCCTCCGACGAAGCGCTGGTGTTATGTCCGGCTTTCTATTTATCTGTTTAGGTTTCCTTGGGTTGGTGTGTCATTTCTTGCAGTGATGTCATTTCCTGTTCTTTTTCTCAGGGGGTGGTAGATGGGCTCCAAATCAATGTGTTTGTTGATGGAGTTCCGGTTGGAATGCCATGCTTCTAGGAATTCTCGTGCGTGTCTCTGTTTGGCTTGTCCTGGGATGGATGTGTTGTCCCAATCAAAGTGGTGTCCTTCCTCATCTGTATGTATGGGACAACACATCCATCCTAGGACAAGCCAAACAGAGACACGCACGAGAATTCCTAGAAGCATGGCATTCCAACCGGAACTCTATCAACAAACACATTGATTTGGAGCCCATCTACCATCCCCTGAGAAAAAGAACAGGAAACAACATCACCAGCCCAAGGAAACCTAAACAGATAAATAGAAAGCCGGACATAACACCAGTGCTTCGTCGGAGGTTCACTGATGATGTTACCGAGATTGGTGACGAAACGTCTGAAAACGAACCTTCCAGCTCAGCGAGCAAACTCACATCCAGAACTTCTGTGTCCTGTGTAGTGTGTGTTCTGGGATCTGGCTGTTTCCTAATGCATGCTCATCATTGCTGTGTCACCAAACCCCTTTTCAAGCTGTACCCGGTTTTGTATTCGCTGTCTGGCCAAACTGCACCTGTCCGTCCATTCCACTAACACCCCCCACAGTCCCCAGTCCCCTTTTTTTATTTTGTAAACTATGAGGAGACCAGCGTAGACCAATGTTTGGAAATTTGCCAGTCACCCTGGCTTTCCACCCTATATACCCAAGCTGCAGGCTGTGTTGTAAATGTTGGAAAGGAAGGGGTTCAAACACTGATCCCTGTGGAGGTTAGACCTTGTCCAAACTTCACTCCAGGCTAGAAAATAAAACAGTTCTCCGCTGTTCTGTTTCCTGTCCCTAAGCTGGTTTCATATCCAATTTGTGCTTTTTAGCCCATGAGGTCAAACTTTGCAACAAATCTATCAGGTGCCTTCTGGAAGTCCATATACATCACATCAACAACATTGCCCTGATCAACCCTGTCGGCTCCCTCTTCAAAAAACATTGCTTTGTTTGTTAAACATAACTTTCCCTTCAAAAAGCCCATGCTGCCCGCCCTCGTCTAAGATGCACATGTCCATGTGGCGGTTAATTTTGTTCCAGATCGTTGTGTCTTGCAGCTTCTCAGTCACCGAAACGAAAACAGAAGTTGCCGCGAAAGCTCAACGGGTCTGGCAGCATCTGTGAAGAGAAATGAGATTCCTTGGAACGGTCACTGGACCAGAAACATTAACTCTGACATTTTTCTTCACAGATGCTGCCAGACTGCTGAGCTTTTCCAGCAGCTTCTGCTTTTGCTCCTCATTTACAGCATCTGCAGTTCTTCTGATTCTCAATCACTGAAGTTGGCCTGGCTAGTCTGTAATGGCTGGCCTTATCTTTAAAGCATGTTTAAAAACAAGGGTGTAATATTTGAAGTTCATTTGTCACTGCTCCCGAATCTCTGGAGGACTGAAGGATTATGGTCAGTGCCTGTGCGGTTTTGCTTCTCACTATCCTTAGTCTCACCCAATCCTGATGCTTTGTCAAGTTTAAATAACTCTATAACTCATCCTTTCTTTCCACTGAACTGTATAGAAGGCTTTGGATACCCCTGTATCTTTGCTGGCAGTTCCTTCTCCTACAATCCCCACATTAGTTCTTTGAGGATGTGACTAGAAAAGTTGATGAGGGTCGAGCTGTGGATGTGGTGTATATGGAATTCAGCAAGGCATTTGATAAGGTTCCCCATGGTAGGCTCATTCAGAAGGTCAGGAGGAATGGGATACAGGGGAACTTAGCTGCCTGGATACAGAATTGGCTGGCCAACAGAAGACAGCGAGTTGACTGAGCTCGGACTCTTTTCATTGTAGAAGGAAAATATTCTGCCTGGAAGTCAGTGGTGAGTGGGGTTCCACAGGGCTCTGTCCTTGGGCCTCTACTGTTTGTAACTTTTATTAATGGCTTGGATGAGGGGATTGAAGGATGGGTCAGCAAGTTTGCAGACGACATGAAGGTTGGAGGTGTCGTTGACAGTATAGAGGGCTGTTGTAGGCTGTAGCGGGACATTGACAGGATGCAGAGATGGGCTGAGAGGTGGCAGATGGAGTTCAACCTGGATAAATGCGAGATGATGCATTTTGGAAGGTCGAATTTGAAAGCTGAGTACAGGATTAAGGATAGGATTCTTGGCAGCGTGGAGGAACAGAGGGATCTTGGTGTGCAGATACATAGATCCCTTAAAATGGCCACCCAAGTGGACAGGGTTGTTAAGAAAGCGTATGGTGTTTTGGATTTCATTAACAGGGGGATTGAGTTTAAGAGCCGTGAGATCTTGTTGCAGCTCTATAAAACTTTGGTTAGACCGCACTTGGAATACTGCGTCCAGTTCTGGTCGCCCTATTATAGGAAAGATGTGGATGCTTTGGAGAGGGTTCAGAGGAGGTTTACCAGGATGCTGCCTGGACTGGAGGGCTTATCTTATGAAGAGAGGTTGACTGAGCTCGGACTCTTTTCATTGGAGAAAAGGAGGAGGAGAGGGGACCTAATTGAGGTATACAAGATAATGAGAGGCATAGATAGAGTTGATAGCCAGAGACTATTTCCCAGGGCAGAAATGGCTAACACGAGGGGTCATAGTTTTAAGCTGGTTGGAGGAAAGTATAGAGGGGATGTCAGAGGCAGGTTCTTTACACAGAGAGTTGTGAGAGCATGGAATGCGTTGCCAGCAGCAGTTGTGGACGTGTCACTGGGGACATTTAAGAGACTGCTGGACATGCATATGGTCACAGAAATTTGAAGGTGCTATATGAGGATCAATGGTCGGCTCAACATCGTGGGCTGAAGGGCCTGTTCTGTGCTATATTGTTCTATGTTCTATGTTCTATTGTGGAAGCAGGCCATTTGGCCCATCAAGTCCACACTGACCATCTTAAGAGCATCTTGCCCAGTCCAACCCTCCTACCCGATCCCTGTAACCCTGCATTTCCCCCGGATCAACCCACCCTAACCCGCACATCCCTGGGCACTACGGGACAATTTAGCACGGCCAATCCACCCTAACCCGCACATCCCTGGGCACTATGGGACAATTTAGCACGGCCAATCCACCCTAAGCCGCACGTCCCTGGGCACTATGGGACAATTTATCACGGCCAGTCCACCCTAACCTGCACATCCCTGGGCACTACGGGACAATTTAGCACGACCTGTCCACCCTAACCCGCACATCCCTGGGCACTATGGAACAATTTAGCGCAGCCAATCCACCCTAACCCACACATCCCTGGGCACTACGGGACAATTTCCCACGGCCAATCCCACCCTAACCCGCACATCCCTGGGCACTACGGGACAATTTAGCGCGGCCAATCCACCCTAACCCGCACATCCCTGGGCACTATGGGACAATTTAGCACGGCCAATGCACCCTAACCCACACATCCCTGGGCACTACGGGACAATTTAGCTCGGCCAATCCACCCTAACCTGCACATCCCTGGGCACTACGGGACAATTTAGCACGGCCTGTCCACCCTAACCCGCACACCCCTGGGCACTATGGGACAATTTAGCACG
This sequence comes from Stegostoma tigrinum, assembly GCF_030684315.1. NCBI lineage: Eukaryota > Metazoa > Chordata > Chondrichthyes > Orectolobiformes > Stegostomatidae > Stegostoma > Stegostoma tigrinum. The sequence continues at coordinate 716,124 of NC_081398.1, forward strand.
GCCAACCCACCCTAACCCGCACATCCCTGGGCACTATGGGGCAATTTAGCACGGCCAATCCACACTAACCCGCACATCCCTGGGCACTACGGGACAATTTAGCACGGCCAACCCACCCTAACCTGCACATCCCTGGGCACTATGGGACAATTTAGCACGGCCAACCCACCCTAACCCGCACATCCCTGAGCACTATGGGACAATTTAGCACGGCCAACCCACCCTAACCTGCACATCCCTGGGCACTATGGGACAATTTAGCACGGCCAACCCACCCTAACCCGCACATCCCTGGGCACTACGGGACAATTTAGCACGGCCAATCCACCCTAACCCGCACATCCCTGGGCGCTATGGGAAAAGTTAGCACGGTCAATCCACCCTAACCTGCACATCCCTGGGCGCTATGGGAAAAGTTAGCACGGCCAACCCACCCTAACCCGCACATCCCTGGGCACTATGGGGCAATTTAGCACGGCCAATCCACACTAACCCGCACATCCCTGGGCACTACGGGACAATTTAGCACGGCCAACCCACCCTAACCTGCACATCCCTGGGCACTATGGGACAATTTAGCACGGCCAACCCACCCTAACCCGCACATCCCTGGGCACTATGGGACAATTTAGCACGGCCAACCCACCCTAACCTGCACATCCCTGGGCACTATGGGACAATTTAGCACGGCCAACCCACCCTAACCCGCACATCCCTGGGCACTACGGGACAATTTAGCACGGCCAATCCACCCTAACCCGCACATCCCTGGGCGCTATGGGAAAAGTTAGCACGGTCAATCCACCCTAACCTGCACATCCCTGGGCGCTATGGGAAAAGTTAGCACGGTCAATCCACCCTAACCTGCACATCCCTGGGCGCTATGGGAAAAGTTAGCACGGTGAATCCACCCTAACCTGCACATCCCTGGGCGCTATGGGAAAAGTTAGCATGGTCAATCCACCCTAACTCGCACATCCCTGGGCACTACGGGACAATTTAGCACGGCCTACCCACCCTAACCCGCACATCCCTGGGCGCTATGGGAAAAGTTAGCACGGTCAATCCACCCTAACCCGCACATTTTTGGACTGAGGGAGGAAACCCACGCAAACACAGGGAGAATGTGCAAACTCCAGACAGGCAGTCCCCTGAGGGTGGAATCAAACCCGGGTCCTTGGCACCGGGAGCAGCAGTGCCAACCACTGAGCCACTGTGCCGTCCACCTTCGGTTCCTTTTCAATTCCCTTCTGAACTCTCTACATTCAGCCTAGTTCTCCATTATGTTTCCCACTGACATCGGTCAGACCAGCGCTTTTATTCATCGTTGTAATTTTAATTTATTTCATCATCCAGAGCTCTGGATTGGTTTGCCCTACCTCGACTGTAAATGAGTTAGCTCTTTAAAGTTATTCTAGCCATTGTAAACACAGTTAGCCAAGTGGTTCTGATAGAGCATGAGGTCTCTGATTGGGGCTGTGAATCAGGAAGACCTGGCTGACAGGCAGAAACAGGAGTGTCAGAGGTTGTGCTCAGTCTCAGAGCTGGATCAGTGTCCAGGACTCTCCGTGTGTAAATGAAGGATGACTTTGTGATGGGATACCGCCTCTGTGTGGAGTTTTTTAGAGGCAGTGAGAGAGGGATAGCTCCAGCAGAGTTGGTAATGAGGGGAAGGCAGGTTAAACCTGGCTGCCCTGGACCCGGAGCAGGGAGTTAGGGATAGCAGCCGGAGCACCCAATAGCCTCTGCACCTGGCACTTTGGGGAATGCAGAGCAGAAACACACCCAGATAGAGAAGGAAGGGTGGGTGGGTTGTATTTGGACTTGGGAAGTTTCACCAATACCTTTACAGAGGTGCGTTTGTAAAAAAAAAATGGACCACAAACCCCTGCCAGTCCTGCTCAGAGGACAAAGCCGTCCTGCCCTGAGTTCAGGCTGGATTCAGAGGGTGGTCTGCTGCTGACTGTGTATAGTTACAAGGGGGTGAAGTAGGGGACACGGGTGCATGGAGCTACGTCCCGGGGGGTACTGCCACTGCAAGAGTCTGTAATGGTTTTACATTTCATGGACACGCTTCCAGTCGCCTCTGATAATATCAGACTTTGGACTCCAAAAGATCCAGTCGTTACCGAAGCAGCTGGTGGTGACGGCGGACACCAAAGGACCATCACACCCAGAACTGAATCCTTTTCCGACCCAGAGCGACCAGCTCACTGTAGAGGACGGCGTATCGTTAGGGGGAGCAAGAGTGATTGTCCCGAGCGAAGGTTGGCACCAGATACTGGCTGAACTCCGCCAGGGGGTCACTCAGGGGTTTTCAAGATGCCAGCGAGATGTTATGCCCAGTGGCCAGGACTGGGTGCAGATATGGGTGCCCAGAATGCCAACCAGGACAAAAATTACCACCAGCATCTCCCCCCAACATTCACGGGAATGGTTGGGCAAACCCTGGACCCAGATACACACCAACTATGCTTGTCCTTTCAGGGGCTCAGTGTTCATAGCTGCCCTCTCCAGGTCGCTGCATGTGCATTCGTCAGCAACAGAAAAAAACTGCGCACACCTTTTGCAATACATGGGCTCCCAGAAGTAATATTCACCGATAATGGGCCATCACTTATCAGCAGAGAGTTTGGGCATTTCCTAAAGCCGAGCGGCACTCAGCATGTAAGGACCGATCCATACCATTGGTTGACTAATAGTCTGGCAGAAGGAGCTGGCCAGACCTTGATGGCAGGCTTAAACAATCAGTCCTACAGCTTCACTCCGTCCCAAACTGTCCCAGTTCCTGTTTGATTATCGGACCACTCCTGCCACAATTACAGGGATAGCTCCAGCAGCATTGCTAATGGGGAGAAGACTCCACACCTGGTTAAATCTGATCTTCCTGGACCTGGGCTGGAGGGTGAAATAGCATCAGGAAGGCTAACACCGGACAAAAGACTCTGCTAAGCATCAAGTGGGAGTTTACTTCAGGATGAAGTGTGGTGTAGGAGCTACAGGAATGGCCCTGCATGTGTAAAAGGTTATATTGGTGCATGGTCAGGACCAGGGCCATATAGAGTTCAGGTCAGTGCAATGGTCTGTACGGAAGCTGCAAACGGTGTGAGAACAATCCGTGCCTGGCTCCCCAGCGGGCTTTCTGGAAGCCTTCGGTTCCCCTGCTCCATCAAGCGTTGAAGGTACCTTGGAATCTGAGATGGACATCGCAGATATCACCACCTCCAAAGCCTTTTTCTGCCTGGAGGAGAGAATGGGTTTCTTCTAAGATGCTGTGATTGCAGGAAGCAAGTTACTGTGTGTTGGGTCTAGGCCCGAAACTTCAGCTTTCCTGCTCCTCTGATGCTGCTCGGCCTGCTGTGTCCATCCACCTCTACACCTTGTTATCTCTGTGCATTGTACGCCACATGTATCTGAGGAACGTGACGGGGTGCTAAAGCAATGCAGGAGGAGCTACAAAAGAAACTGGTGTATGCCGTTGGACTTGGGGTGGGTGTAGTGATTGTAACGAGGTCAGGCCGGTGGACCTCACACAATATGAGATCTCTGGGGCTGTGAATCTGCTGCAATTAGCGAGCCCTGGCTGACGGATATAAACAGGAGCGTCAGAGGTCCTGTTGACTTTTAGAGCTGGCTCTGAGGGAGCTGGGTCAGTATTAAGGACTCTCCACGTGTAAATAAACAGCAACGTGGCGACAGGATACTGGCCCCTGTGGAGTTATCTCCATTAGATTTCCATCCAAGTTGACAGGCTCGGTTCCTCCGGGCTGAGCTCAGCTGCTCATGCAGCGCATTCTGTTACGTCCACACGGCCTCTGCGTCTTTCCCAGGACCCCGTGTTTTTCCTCCTCCACTACCACACCACTCCACCCCTGGTAGCGGCTTCGGGAGACAAGCCAGACCCCTGTTGGCCAGCGCCCAGTATTGAAGGAGCCACAAGACCCGTGCAGAGTGACCACCTCTCCAGCTGGTGGGGATGTGGGTGGTGGATGTGGATGTGATGGTGGTGGAAGACCCTTTGGGGTGGCAATATCTGATGGCCGCAACTGGAGGGGAGAGAAAGCTACAGAGGGGAAAGATAAACTCAGGGAGCTGTTGCAGTGTCAGTAACGTTTCTGATATTAATTTATTCATCATCTTAGCATTTATTTAATTTATTGAGTAATTTATTCTGGAGTGGCAGCAGAATGTGCTGACTTTATCAGCTTTTCACTGTACAGAGGTACAAGTGAGAATATTCAATAAATCTCAGTTTAACATTAGATTTATTCCAGTTTGGGCAGAGCTCCATATTCTGGACAAACTATTCCTCCTCTCTGCAATCACCCTGAACCTTCTGATACAGGATTCTTTCTAATCAGCCTGTTCAGAGAGAGGTTACCACATATCTCTGGAGTAGGTGCGACTTGAACCTAGGCCTCCTGCCCGAGGGTTAGGGACGCTGCCGCGGTGCCAGAGGAGCAGTTACGAGGATTATGAAGTTGCCTGTCTCACTGCCATAAACCAAGCCTGGCAATTCTCTGGGAACATGCTGCTGGAGAATCTTTTTTTAAAAAAAATCCACATGTGGGATGTGGGAGCCACTGGCTGGGCCCAGCATTTATTGCCCACTCCACCACACCCCCCCCCCACCCCCCCCCACCACCGTGAGAAGGTGGAGGTGAGCTGCCTTCTTGAACCACTGCAGTCCGTGTGCTGTGGGTAGACCCCAGTGTCATTAGGGAGGGAATTCCAGGGATCCTGATCTGGCGACTGTGAAGGAACAGGGATATGTTTCCATGTCAGGATGGGGAGGGGCTCGGAGGGGAACTTGCAGGGGGGTGATGTTCCCATGTACCTGCTGCCCCTTGTCCTTCTGGATGGAAGTGGGTCGTGGGTTTGGAAGGTGCTGTCTGAGGGTCTTTGGTGAGTTTCTGCAGCGCATCCTGTAGATGGTACACACTGCTGTGACTGAGCATTGGTGGGGGGAGGGAGTGGGATGTTTGTGGATGTGGTGCCAGTCGAGCGGGGGCTGCTTTGTCCTGGATGGTGTCGAGCTTCCTGAGTGTTGTTGGAGCTGCCCCCATCCAGGGCAAGTGGGGAGTATTCCCTCACCCTCCTGCCTTGTGCCTTGTAGATGGTGGGACAGGCTTTGGGGGGGGGAGTCAGGAGGGGAGTTACTCGCTGCAGGATTCCCAGCCTCTGACCTGCTCTTGTAGCCGCTGTGTTTATGTGGTGAGTCCAGTTGAGTTTCTGGTCAATGGTAACCCCCAGGATATTGATGGTGGGGGGGGGGGTTCAGTGATGGTAACACCATTGAATGTCAAGGGGCAGTGGTCAGATTGTCTCTTATTGGTGATGGTTACAGCCTGGGATTTGTGTGGGGTGGATGTCACTTGTCACTTGTCACTCCAAGCCTGGATATTGTCCAGATCTTGTTGCATTTGAACTTGGAATTCTTCAGTATCCGAGGAGTCACGTATGGAGCTGAATATTGTGCAATCATCGGCGAACATTCCCACTTCTGACCTAACAATGGAGGGAAGGTCATTGATGAAGCAGCTGAGGACGGTTGGGCCTAGGACACTGCCCTGAGGAGCTCCTGCAGAGATGTCCTGGAGCTGGGATGACTGACATCCCACAGCCACAACCATCTTCCTATGTGTCAGGTCTGACTAACCACCAGACCATTTGCCCCCGATAGCCAATGATTCCAGTTTTGCCAGCGCTCCTCGATGCCACACCTGGTCGAATGCAGCCTTGAATATCAAGGACTGTCACTTTCCCTCCCGTCTGGGATTCAGCTCTTTTGCCCATGTTTGAACTGAGGCTGTAATGAGGTCAGGAGCTGGGTGGCCCTGGTGGGACCCAAACTGGGTGTCACTGAGCAGGTTATTGCTGAGCAGGAGCTGCTTGGTATCAATGTTACTGACACCTTCCAGCACTTTACTGATGGTCCAGAGGAGACTGATGGGGCGGGAATGAGCCGGCTTGAATATATCCTGCCTTTTATGTACAGGGCATATTTGGGAAAATTTTCTGATTGTGCTTTGGAAACTTCTGTCCTGTGTCGTGTTTGTGCTAACCCTATCCTGGCCTGTAAACTAACACCCCTAGCTCTTGGCCCCCTCCTCTGAATTCCCTGCAGATTCGTTCCTCTACATTCATTCCACGAGATTACACCAGGCAGTGTTCCACTTTTTCCATTGCCGAGCTCCTGCTGAATTGGTTCTGTCCCTGGTCCCTCCAGGACACCTTTCTTCGGCACTGCTGGCTCTCCCCCTGTCCTTCCTTGAAAAACAAACCTGACCAGCTGATATCCTGGAATATTAGACACTCAGTTTCCCACCCCCCCCCCCCCCCCCGCCACTTCCTTGAGCCAGGTCTCCACCTTCCTACATTGGAAAACAAGGTCTGTAACTCTCTAATTGCCATCCTGTAACATCCCCCCCGAGCCATTTCATACATTCCCCTTTGCAACATCACCACTTCAGACTGTTAGCTTTCCCGGTGTTCTCACACTTTGTACTTCCTCTGAGACTTCTACCTTCTGGAAAGCTCCTTTCAATCCTCCCTACTCGCCCTGGACCAAGCTTTGCAGGTCTCTCGCTCGCTCTGCCTCTCTCTCCTTCCCCCACCCGACCTCCAGAGCCATCCTGACCATCCGCATGCCGCTCACAGCTGTTTCTCCCACTCTCCGTAACCTCCTGCTGCGGTCTCAGCCTGTGGGGTAAGGTGCCAACCACCAGGCTGGGTACCTCATGACTCTTCGAGCTGCTA
>NC_081398.1:723082-764788 GCF_030684315.1 Stegostoma tigrinum
TTTAGCACGGCCAATCCACCCTAACCTGCACATCCCTGGGCACTATGGGACAATTTAGCACGGCCAATCCACCCTAACCCACACATCCCTGGGCACGACGGGACAATTTAGCACGGCCAATCCACCCTAACCTGCACATCCCTGGACACTACGGGACAATTTAGCACGGCCAACCCACCCTAACCCGCACATCCCTGGGCACTACGGGACAATTTAGCACGGCCAATCCACCCTAACCTGCACATCCCTGGGCACTATGGGACAATTTAGCACGGCTAACCCACCCTAACCTGCACATCCCTGGGCACTATGGGACAATTTAGCACGGCCAACCCACCCTAACCCGCACATCCCTGGGCGCTATGGGACAATTTAGCACGGCCAACCCACCCTAACCTGCACATCCCTGGGAACTATGGGACAATTTAGCACGGCCAACCCACCCTAACCCGCACATCCCTGGGCGCTATGGGACAATTTAGCACGGCCAACCCACCCTAACCCGCACACCCCTGGGCACTACGGGACAATTTAGCACGGCCAATCCACCCTAACCTGCACATCCCTGGGCACTATGGGACAATTTAGCACGGCTAACCCACCCTAACCTGCACATCCCTGGGCACTATGGGACAATTTAGCACGGCCAACCCACCCTAACCCGCACATCCCTGGGCGCTATGGGACAATTTAGCATGGCCAACCCACCCTAACCTGCACATCCCTGGGAACTATGGGATAATTTAGCACGGCCAACCCACCCTAACCCGCACATCCCTGGGCACTATGGGACAATTTAACACGGCCAACCCACCCTAACCCGCACATCCCTGGGCACTACGGGACAATTTAGCACGGCCAATCCACCCTAACCCGCACACCCCTGGGCACTACGGGACAATTTAGCACGGCCTGTCCACCCTAACCCACACATCCCTGGGCACTATGGGACAATTTAGCACGGCCAATCCACCCTAACCCGCACACCCCTGGGCACTACGGGACAATTTAGCACGGCCAATCCACCCTAACCCACACACCCCTGGGCACTACGGGACAATTTAGCACGGCCAATCCACCCTAACCCACACATCCCTGGACACTACGGGACAATTTAGCACGGCCAACCCACCCTAACCCGCACATCCCTGGGCACTACAGGACAATTTAGCACGGCCAATCCACCCTAACCCACACATCCCTGGGCACTACGGGACAATTTAGCACGGCCAATCCACCCTAACCCGCACATCCCTGGACACTACGGGACAATTTAGCACGGCCAACCCACCCTAACCCGCACATCCCTGGACAGTCGGTCACAGTGATGCTATAGTGGTCTGGCTTACCCCAACCCCCACCCCACCCCACCCCAAAGGGACTTCAGTTCAAATCGTACCCTGTTAAATGGGGAAATTTGGATTCTGTTTAAAGCCTGGAATTAGAAGCAAGCTCTAATGGTGGCTGTCACATAACCACACGCAGTTGTTGTTGTAAAACCCCATCTGGTTCACTTGGGCCCTTCATAGGGGAGGGAGATCTGTCATCCCAATTGATAAATATATCGCCGTTGTTTCAGTGTCTCTGGGTCAGAATCCCAGGAATTCCCTCCCTAAGGGACATTGTGGGTCAACCCACAGCACACAGACTGTAGGGGTTCAAGAAGGCAGCCCACCCCCACCTTCTCAATGGGGGCAACTAGGGACGGGGGCAGTAAATGCTGGGGCCAACCAGCGATGCCCATGTCCCATCCGTGAATGAATAACAAACTAAATTCTGAGTCAGGATGGGGAGGGGCTCGGAGGGGAACATGCGGTTGGAGTGGGGGTCCCATGTACCTGCTGCCCCTTGTCCTTCTGGATGGAAGTGGGTCGTGGGTTTGGAGATTGAGAGCCTCCAGTGAACTCTGCAGCATTACGTGGCGTGCAGTATCACAGCCTCCTCCAACCACCACCCCCGTGCACCCCCCCAAAAAAAAACACCTTCACAATCTCCACCATTCGCCCATCAATCCTACACCCCCACTCTCCCTGCCCTTCCTCGGGTCGGGAATTTGGGGGTTTCAGGTAGTGTGGTTTGTACTCATTGCAGGAAGGTGATTGCGATCGTTCTCACTTTCTCTCCGTCTGTCTGTCTCTCTTCCCTTCTCCCCACCTGCTTCCCCCGTCTCCCTCTGCCTTCTACCCCTCCCTCCCTCACAGGTATCACCAATCCCAAACACACTCAGGATGCCCCAAAGAGTTTCACCTTTGACTATTCGTACTGGTCCCACAGCTCTGTAAGTACCAGACCAGCACCTTCCTGAGGGCCGGTGGGGGCTCGGGCGGGGGGTGGGGGTATCAGAGATGTTCCTTTCTTTCTTTATTAATGGGATACGGGCCAGCATTTATTGCCCATCCCTAATGGTCCAGAGGGCAGTTAGGTCAACCACATTGCTGCGGGTCTGGAGTCACATGTAGGCCCGAAGCAGGTAAGGATGACAGTTCCCTGGTGAACCAGATGGGTTTTTTCATCATTATTTCTTAATTCCAGATATTTTATCATCTACCATCTGCCCCAGTGGGAGTCAAACCCAGGTCCCCAGAAGGTTATCTGGGTCTCTGGGTTAGTATCACTGGGCCATTGCCTCCCCAAGGAGGTGGGGGCAGTTGGGGTGAAGGTTCGTCCTGGAGTAAGGACGGTGCCAGGTGGGGTCCTGGGGATGGTACAGTTGGAGAGTTGTGGCTGTCAGCTGGTGCCCATAGGAGGGCATGGGGTCAGTGGTGGGTCGCGGTCATTGGAGGGTGCACGGGTTGGTGGGGGTCATGCCGTGGTGGGAGCGCAGAGGGTAAGATGTGGGTCATGGGGGGGTAGTATGGGGGGGGTTCAGATGTGGGTCACGGTGGGGTAGTATGGGGGGGGTTCACATGTGGGTCATGGGGGGGTAGTATGGGGGGGTTCAGATGTGGGTCACGGGGGGTAGTATGGGGGGGTTCAGAGGTGGGTCACGGGGGGTAGTATGGGGTGGTTCAGATGTGGGTCACGGGGGGTAGTATGGGGGGGGTTCAGATGTGGGTCACGGGGGGTAGTATGGGGGGGTTCACATGTGGGTCACGGGGTGTAGTATGGGGGGGGTTCAGATGTGGGTCATGGGGGGTAGTATGGGGGGGTTCAGATGTGGGTCACGGGGGGTAGTATGGGGGGGTTCAGATGTGGGTCACGGGGTGTAGTATGGGGGGGGTTCACATGTGGGTCACGGGGGGGTAGTATGGGGGGGTTCAGATGTGGGTCACGGGGTGTAGTATGGGGGGGGTTCACATGTGGGTCACGGGGGGTAGTATGGGGGGGTTCAGATGTGGGTCACGGGGGGTAGTATGGGGGGGTTCAGATGTGGGTCACGGGGGGTAGTATGGGGGGGTTCAGAGGTGGGTCACGGGGGTAGTATGGGGGGGGTTCAGATGTGGGTCACGGGGGGTAGTATGGGGGGGTTCAGATGTGGGTCACGGGGGGGTAGTATGGGGGGGGTTCACATGGTGGGTCACGGGGGGGTAGTATGGGGGGGGTTCACATGGTGGGTCACGGGGGGGTAGTATGGGGGGGGTTCAGATGTGGGTCACGGGGGTGTAGTATGGGGGGGGTTCACATGGTGGGTCACGGGGGGGTAGTATGGGGGGGGTTCAGATGTGGGTCACGGGGGGTAGTATGGGGGGGTTCACATGGTGGGTCACGGGGGGGTAGTATGGGGGGGGTTCAGATGTGGGTCACGGGGGGTAGTATGGGGGGGTTCAGATGTGGGTCACGGGGGGGTAGTATGGGGGGGGTTCACATGGTGGGTCACGGGGGGGTAGTATGGGGGGGGTTCAGATGTGGGTCACGGGGGTGTAGTATGGGGGGGGTTCACATGGTGGGTCACGGGGGGGTAGTATGGGGGGGGTTCACATGGTGGGTCACGGGGGGTAGTATGGGGGGGGTTCAGATGTGGGTCACGGGGGTGTAGTATGGGGGGGGTTCACATGTGGGTCACGGGGTGTAGTATGGGGGGGGTTCAGATGTGGGTCACGGGGGTGTAGTATGGGGGGGTTCACATGTGGGTCACGGGGTGTAGTATGGGGGGGTTCAGATGTGGGTCACGGGGGGTAGTATGGGGGGGTTCACATGTGGGTCACGGGGGGTAGTATGGGGGGGTTCACATGTGGGTCACGGGGGTAGTATGGGGGGGTTCACATGTGGGTCACGGGGGGTAGTATCGGGGGGGGTTCAGATGTGGGTCACGGGGGGGTAGTATGGGGGGGTTCACATGTGGGTCACGGGGGAGGAGGGTCAGACATAGCTGACAGGGTCATAGGGAGGCTGTTGGTTGCGGGGAGGGTGTGGTGATGGGGAGGGAGCAGGTGGCGGGGCAGGCGCGATGGGGTTGAGTGGGGGTGTGAGTGGGAGAGTGTGGGGGCAATGAATGGGTGGCAGTGCGGGGGGTAGTGTGGTGGCGTTGGGGAGGTGGGAGTGTGGTGGCGGTGAGCGGGGTGGCGGTGGGAGTGTGGGGGCGGTGAGCGGGTGGCGGTGAGCGGGTGGCGGTGGGAGTGTGGGGGCGGTGAGCGGGTGGCGGTGGGAGTGTGGGGGCGGTGAGCGGGTGGCGGTGGGAGTGTGGGGGCGGTGGGAGTGTGGGGGCGGTGAGCGGGTGGCGGTGGGAGTGTGGGGGCGGTGAGCAGGTGGCGGTGGGAGTGTGCGGGCGGTGAGCGGGTGACGGTGGGAGTGTGGGGGCGGTGGGAGTGTGGGGGCAGTGAGCGGGTGGCGGTGGGAGTGTGGGGGCGGTGAGCAGGTGGCGGTGGGAGTGTGCGGGCGGTGAGCGGGTGGCGGTGGGAGTGTGGGGGCGGTGAGCAGGTGGCGGTGGGAGTGTGCGGGCGGTGAGCGGGTGGCGGTGGGAGTGTGGGGGCGGTGGGAGTGTGGGGGCAGTGAGCGGGTGGCGGTGGGAGTGTGGGGGCGGTGAGCGGGTGGCGGTGGGAGTGTGGGGGCGGTGAGCGGGTGGCGGTGGGAGTGTGCGGGCGGTGAGCGGGTGGCGGTGGGAGTGTGGTGGCGGTGAGCGGGTGGCGGTGGGAGTGTGGGGGCGGTGAGCGGGTGGCGGTGAGCGGGTGGCGGTGGGAGTGTGGGGGCGGTGAGCGGGTGGCGGTGAGCGGGTGGCGGTGGGAGTGTGGGGCGGTGAGCGGGTGGCGGTGGGAGTGTGCGGGCGGTGAGCGGGTGGCGGTGGGAGTGTGGGGGCGGTGAGCGGGTGGCGGTGGGAGTGTGGGGGCGGTGGGAGTGTGGGGGCGGTGGGAGTGTGGGGGCGGTGAGCGGGTGGCGGTGGGAGTGTGGGGGCGGTGAGCGGGTGGCGGTGAGCGGGTGGCGGTGGGAGTGTGGGGGCGGTGAGTGGGTGGCGGTGGGGGTGAGCGGGTGGCGGTGAGCGGGTGGCGGTGGGAGTGTGGGGCGGTGAGCGGGTGGCGGTGGGAGTGTGGGGGCGGTGAGCGGGTGGCGGTGAGCGGGTGGCGGTGGGAGTGTGCGGGCGGTGAGCGGGTGGCGGTGGGAGTGTGGGGGCGGTGAGCGGGGGCGGTGAGCGGGTGGCGGTGAGCGGGTGGCGGTGGGAGTGTGCGGGCGGTGAGCGGGTGGCGGTGAGCGGGTGGCAGTGGGAGTGTGGGGGCGGTGAGCGGGTGGCGGTGAGCGGGTGGCGGTGGGAGTGTGGGGGCGGTGAGCGGGTGGCGGTGAGCGGGTGGCAGTGGGAGTGTGGGGGCGGTGAGCGGGTGGCGGTGAGCGGGTGGCGGTGGGAGTGTGGGGGCGGTGAGCGGGTGGCGGTGGGAGTGTGGGGGCGGTGAGCGGGTGGCGGTGGGAGTGTGGGGGCGGTGAGCGGGTGGCGGTGGGAGTGTGGGGGCGGTGAGCGGGTGGCGGTGGGAGTGTGGGGGCGGTGAGCGGGTGGCGGTGAGCGGTTGGCGGTGGGAGTGTGCGGGCGGTGAGCGGGTGGCGGTGGGAGTGTGGGGGCGGTGAGCGGGTGGCGGTGGGAGTGTGGGGGCGGTGAGCGGGTGGCGGTGGGAGTGTGGGGGCGGTGAGCGGGTGGCGGTGAGCGGTTGGCGGTGGGAGTGTGCGGGCGGTGAGCGGGTGGCGGTGGGAGTGTGGGGGCGGTGAGCGGGTGGCGGTGGGAGTGTGGGGGCGGTGAGCGGGTGGCGGTGGGAGTGTGGCGGTGGGAGTGTGGGGGCGGTGAGCGGTGGCGGTGGGAGTGTGGGGGCGGTGAGCGGGTGGCGGTGAGCGGGTGGCGGTGGAGTGTGGGGGCGGTGAGCGGGTGGCGGTGGGAGTGTGGGGGCGGTGAGCGGGTGGCGGTGGGAGTGTGGGGGCGGTGAGCGGGTGGCGGTGGAGTGTGGCGGTGGGAGTGTGGGGGCGGTGAGCGGGTGGCGGTGGGAGTGTGGGGGCGGTGAGCGGGTGGCGGTGAGCGGGTGGCGGTGGGAGTGTGGGGGCGGTGAGCGGGTGGCGGTGGGAGTGTGGGGGCGGTGAGCGGGTGGCGGTGGGAGTGTGGGGGCGGTGAGCGGGTGGCGGTGGAGTGTGGGGGCGGTGAGCGGGTGGCGGTGAGCGGGTGGCGGTGGGAGTGTGGGGGCGGTGAGCGGGTGGCGGTGGGAGTGTGGGGGCGGTGAGCGGGTGGCGGTGGGAGTGTGGGGGCGGTGAGCGGGTGGCGGTGAGCGGGTGGCGGTGGGAGTGTGGGGGCGGTGAGCGGGTGGCGGTGGGAGTGTGGGGCGGTGAGCGGGTGGCGGTGGGAGTGTGGGGGCGGTGAGCGGGTGGCGGTGGGAGTGTGGGGGCGGTGAGCGGGTGGCGGTGGGAGTGTGGGGGCGGTGAGCTCACCCCCCGCCCGGTGCAGTGACCCCCGGCTGTGGTTGGGTTCCAGCCCGATGACCCAAGCTTCAGTTCGCAGCGGCGGGTCTATCAGGACATCGGGGAGTCGATGCTGCTTCACGCTTTCGAGGGATACAACGTCTGTATATTCGCCTACGGCCAGACTGGAGCCGGCAAATCCTACACCATGATGGGGAGCCAGGAGACGGGACAGCCAGGGATCGTACCCCAGGTCAGAGCGCCTCGGGGGGGGCGGTCACCGTCGCTTGGCGGGGGTGCCGAGGGGGGTGTCTCTGCCACCATCGCTGGGACGAGGGGATAACAGTCTCGGGGGTGGTGTGATGGCCATCAGTGTCACTGGGAGGGCGGGGGTAACCGTCACCGGACAGGGGGTGGTATAATTGTCTTGGGTAGACGGGGCGGGGGGAGTCTGACTGTTAACGGGGGTGAGGGGAGTGGGGGGCGCGGGGTGCGGTGGGGACCTGCTTTCTGGGCCTGAAGCTCTGGCACCGCCATCGCCTCCTCTTGTTTTCACCCTCCCCACCCCCCGCTCACCCTCTTCCCTCCACCCACCTCTTCCTGCCCCCTCCCGTCTCCCCACCTCCCCCACTTCCCTCCCCCCCCTCCCCCCCCCCACTTCCCTCCCCCCCCCAACCCCCCACTTCCCTCCCCCCCCCCGTCTCCCCACCTCCCCCATATTGCCCCCCTCCCCCTTTCGCCCCCTCCCCATGCCAGTGGAGCTGGCTGAGGTTGGGTGATGAGGGGAGGGGACGGTGAAGACAGATGGCGAGAGGAGACAGACCTGCCACTGATCCCAGTGACCCACCTGTGTGTCTCCCCACAGCTTTGTGAAGATCTCTTCACCAGGATCAATCACAACGAGGATTTGCATCTCTCGTACTCAGTGGAGGTATGGGGTAGGGGGCATTCCCAGGAGGTGGGGGTGGGGGGCGCGTGATCCCTCTGTGCGTGGTCCCGCAGCACTGACCCTCCGACAGTGTCCGCTCCCGCAGCACTGACCCTCCGACAGTGTCCGCTCCCGCAGCACTGACCCTCCGACAGTGTCCGCTCCCGCAGCACTGACCCTCCGACAGTGTCCGCTCCCGCAGCACTGACCCTCCGACAGTGTCCGCTCCCTCAGCACTGACCCTCCGACAGTGTCCGCTCCCGCAGCACTGACCCTCCGACAGTGTCCGCTCCCGCAGCACTGACCCTCCGACAGTGTCCGCTCCCGCAGCACTGACCCTCCGACAGTGTCCGCTCCCGCAGCACTGACCCTCCGACAGTGTCCGCTCCCGCAGCACTGACCCTCCGACAGTGTCCGCTCCCTCAGCACTGACCCTCCGACAGTGTCCGCTCCCGCAGCACTGACCCTCCGACAGTGTCCGCTCCCGCAGCACTGACCCTCCGACAGTGTCCGCTCCCGCAGCACTGACCCTCCGACAGTGTCCGCTCCCTCAGCACTGACCCTCCGACAGTGTCCGCTCCCTCAGCACTGACCCTCCGACAGTGTCCGCTCCCTCAGCGCTGACCCTCCGACAGTGTCCGCTCCCGCAGCGCTGACCCTCCGACAGTGTCCGCTCCCGCAGCGCTGACCCTCCGACAGTGTCCGCTCCCGCAGCGCTGACCCTCCGACAGTGTCCGCTCCTCAGCGCTGACCCTCCGACAGTGCCCGCTCCCTCAGCGCTGACCCTCCGACAGTGCCCGCTCCCTCAGCGCTGACCCTCCGACAGTGCCCGCTCCCTCAGCACTGACCCTCCGACAGTGCCCGCTCCCTCAGCTCTGACCCTCCGACAGTGCCCGCTCCCTCAGCTCTGACCCTCTGACAGTGCCCGCTCCCTCAGCACTGACCGTCTGGGGTCTGCTAGTCACAGTGTGTGGGGTTGGGGTGGGGTTATTGTTGGTTTCTGGGTCTCGGGTGTGGAGTGAGGAGGTGAATACTGACTGTCTCCCCTCTCACCCCCGGCTTTGCCCCTGTCAGGTCAGTTACATGGAGATTTACTGCGAGCGCGTCCGCGACCTCCTGAACCCGAAAAGCCGAGGCAGCCTGAGGGTTCGGGAGCATCCGATTCTGGGACCCTACGTGGAAAATCTCTCCAAACTGGCTGTCACCAACTTCCGGATATCGCTGAGCTCATGGACTGCGGCAACCAGGCCAGGTGGGTCGCCACTGGCATAGGTGTCCCGTGGAGGAGACGGTGGGCTGTGGGCAACAGATCTCAGGGTAGGGGGGAGGAGGTGGGCACGGGGGTCACTGGGTGGGGGAGATTGGTCACGGGGCATGGCCGGGAGGTCCCTGGTGGTCATTAGGGGCGTCACAAGGGGCCCGGGGGGGTAATGGAGGGGGTTGATCAGCTGGCAGACCGGGTGGGGCGGGGTTCAGAGAGACCAGGGAATGTGGGTGTTTGTGGCGCGGTTTTGGGGAGTGGGGCACTTTCTTGGTTAGTCACCCCAACCCCAGGTTGGTCAATAACCATTCTCTTCACACCCCCCACCCCCACCCCCAGGACGGTCGCCTGCACCAACATGAACGAGAGCAGCAGTCGATCCCACGCTGTCTTCACCATCGTTTTCACCCAGAAACGGCACGATGCCATCACCAACCTCTTCACCGAGAAGGTGGGGGGGGCTGGCGTGAGTGGTGCGCGGGGTTGCGTGAGTGGAGTCTCGGGGAGGGGGTACATTGGGAGTCGGTGTTGGGGATGGGGGCTCGGTTTTGGGTTGGGGGTGTCAGTATTGGGGGAGGGGGGTCAGTGTTGTGGGTGGGGGCTTGGTTTTGGGGTTGGGGTTGTCAGTATTGGGGTGGGGGCTCGGTGTTGGGGTGGCAGTGTTGGGGGTGGGGATGGGGGTATCAGGGGTGGGGGGTGGTCGGTGTCGAGGGTGGGGGGGTCGGTGTCGGGGGTGGGGGGTCGGTGTCGGGAGTGCGGGTATCGGGGGTGGGGCTCGGTGTCGGGGGTGGGGGGGTCGGTGTCGGGGGTGGGATGGGGGTATCGGGGGTGGGGGGTGGACGGTGTCGGGGGTGGGGGGGGTCGGTGTCGGGGGTGGGGAAGTCGTTGTCGGGGGCTCGGTGTCGGGGGTGGGGGGGGTCGGTGTCGGGGGTGGGGAAGTCGTTGTCGGGGGCTCGGTGTCGGGGGTGGGGGGGGTCGGTGTCAGGGGTGGGGGGGGTCGGTGTCGGGGGTGGGGGGGGGTCGGTGTCGGGGGTGGGGGGGCTCGGTGTCGGGGGTGGAGTGGGCCGGTGTCGGGGGTGGGGGGGCTCGGTGTCGGGGGTGGGGGGGGTCGGTGTCGGGGGTGGGGATGTCGTTGTCGGGGGCTCGGTGTCAGGGGTGGGGAGGGTCGGTGTCGGGGGTGGGGAGGGTCGGTATCGGGGGTGGGGGGGCTCGGTGTCGGGGGTGGGGGGGCTCGGTGTCGGGGGTGGGGGGGGTCGGTGTCGGGGGTGGGGGGGCTCGGTGTCGGGGGTGGGGGGGGTCGGTGTCGGGGGTGGGGGCTCGGTGTCGGGGGTGGGGGGGGGTCGGTGTCGGGGGTGGGGATGTCGTTGTCGGGGGGTCGGTGTCGGGGGTGGGGGGGGTCGGTGTCGGGGGTGGGGGGGGTCGGTGTCGGGGGTGGGGGCTCGGTGTCGGGGGTGTGGGGGGTCGGTGTCGGGGGTGGGGATGTCGTTGTCGGGGGGTCGGTGTCGGGGTGGGGGGTCGGTGTCGGGGGGGGGCTCGGTGTCGGGGGTGGGGGGGGTCGGTGTCGGGGGTGGGGGGGGTGTCGGGGGTGGGGGTCGGTGTCGGGGGTGGGGGGGTCGGTGTCGGGGGTGGGGGCTCGGTGTCGGGGGTGGGGGGGGGTCGGTGTCGGGGGTGGGGGGAGTCGGTGTCGGGGGTGGGGGGGGTCGGTGTCGGGGGTGGGGGGGGGTCGGGTCGGGTGGGGGGGGTCGGTGTCGGGGGTGGGGGGGGGTCGGTGTCGGGGGTGGGGGGGTCGGTGTCGGGGGTGGGGGGGGGTCGGTGTCGGGGGTGGGGGCTCGGTGTCGGGGGTGGGGGGAGTCGGTGTCGGGGTTGGGGTCACCGTGCCCCTGGCCTTACGCCGGTGACCTTTGGCCCGTTGAGTGATTGGTGCACTTTGACCTTTGCCTGCAGGTCAGCAGGATCAGCCTGGTCGATTTGGCAGGAAGTGAAAGGGCCGACTCCTCAGGGGCAAAGGGCATGAGGTTAAAGGTGAGAGGTCATCTGTGTCCCATTCGCGCTGGTATCCCACACCCGCCAGTGCGTCCCCTCCCCTCCCCCGCCCTCACCCGCCAGTGCGTCCCCTCCCCTCCCCCGCCCTCACTCGCCAGTGCGTCCCCTCCCCTCCCCGCCCTCACCCGTCAGTGCGTCCCCTCCCCTCCCCCGCCCTCACCCGCCAGTGCGTCCCCTCCCCTCCCCCGCCCTCACCCGCCAGTGCGTCCCCTCCCCTCCCCCGCCAGTGCGTCCCCTCCCTGCCCCCTCCCCTCCCCCGCCAGTGCGTCCCCTCCCCCGCCCTCACCCGCCAGTGCGTCCCCTCCCCCGCCCTCACCCGCCAGTGCATCCCCTCTCCCCCCCCCCCCCCCCCCCAACGCGGTGTCTCACTGTCTGTACTCCTGCTCCCTCAGGAAGGTGCGAACATTAATAAGTCCCTCACCACCCTGGGGAAGGTGATTTCCGCACTCGCAGACATGGTGGTGAGTCTCTCTGTCTCCCCCCGTCCCCACACCCCCCCACTGTCTCTCTCCCCACCCCCCCACTGTCTCTCTCCCCACCCCCCCACTGTCTCTCTCCCCACCCCCCACTGTCTCTCTCCCCACCCCCCCACTGTCGCTGTCTCTCTCCCTACCCCCCCACTGTCTCTCTCTCTCTCCCTACCCCCAACTGTCGCTCTCTCTGTCCCCCCCACTGTCTCTCTCTCTCTCCCCACCCCCCCACTGTCACCCTCTCTCTCCCCACCCCCCCACTGTCTCTCTCTCTCTCCCTACCCCCCAACTGTCGCTCTCTCTGTCCCCCCCACTGTCTCTCTCTCTCTCTCTACCCCCCCACTGTCACCCTCTCTCTCCCCACCCCCCCACTGTCGCTCTCTCTGTCCCCACCCCCCCACTGTCTCTCTCTCTCTCCCTACCCCCCCACTGTCACCCTCTCTCTCTCCCTACCCCCCCACTGTCTCTCTCTCTCTCCCTACCCCCCCACTGTCTCTCTCTCTCTCTCCCTACCCCCCCACTGTCTCTCTCTCTCTCCCTACCCCCCCACTGTCTCTCTCTCTCTCTCCCTACCCCCCCACTGTCTCTCTCTCTCTCCCTACCCCCCAACTGTCTCTCTCTCTCTCCCTACCCCCCACTGTCTCTCTCTCTCTCTCTACCCCCCCACTGTCTCTCTCTCTCTCCCTACCCCCCCACTGTCTCTCTCTCTCTGTCCCCACCCCCCCACTGTCTCTCTCTCTCTCCCTACCCCCCCACTGTCTCTCTCTCTCTCCCTCCCCCCCACTGTCTCTCTCTCTCTCCCCACCCCCCACTGTCACCCTCTCTCTCCCCACCCCCCACTGTCGCTCTCTCTCTCTCCCCCCCACCCCGCCCACTGTCGCTCTCTCTGTCCCCACCCCCCCACTGTCTCTCTCTCTCTCCCCACCCCCCCACTGTCTCTCTCTCTCTCCCTACCCCCCCACTGTCTCTCTCTCTCTCCCTACCCCCCCACTGTCTCTCTCTCTCTCCTACCCCCCAACTGTCGCTCTCTCTGTCCCCCCCACTGTCTCTCTCTCTCTCCCCCACCCACTGTTGCACTCCTCCACCTCCCCTCTCTCCAGCTCCCCCTCGTTGTCTGTCTCTCTCCGCGCCTCCCTCCCCTCGTTGTCTGTCTCTATCCACCCCCCCCCCCACCCCCAGCACTTCCCGGTGTAATGTTGAAGATGTGTTTTCCCCCATGGACACAGGGAAAGAAAAAGAAATCGGATTTCATCCCGTATCGGGACTCCGTGCTGACCTGGCTCCTGAAGGAGAACCTGGGTAAGGACAGGACGGGAGCACGCAGCTCAGGCCCCTGTGACACAACAACACTGTGCTGCGTTTGTATATCACCTTCCATCCTGTCAGAACAGCCCACCACACTTCACAGCAGATCCACACTGATGTGGGGATGCATTGGGAGGGCAAGAGTTAAACCTCCTGTGATTGCACAGGAAGATGCCGTGGAGGGGTGTAGGGGCTGGAGGAGGTGACAGAGATAGGGAGGGGGTGTAGGGGCTGGAGGGGGTGACAGAGATAGGGAGGGGGTGTAGGGGCCGGAGGGGGTGACAGAGATAGGGAGGGGGTGTAGGGGCCGGAGGGGGTGACAGAGATAGGGAGGGGGTGTAGGGGCTGGAGGAGGTGACAGAGATAGGGAGGGGGTGTAGGGGCTGGAGGGGGTGACAGAGATAGGGAGGGGGTGTAGGGGCTGGAGGGGGTGACAGAGATAGGGAGGGGGTGTAGGGGCTGGAGGAGGTGACAGAGATAGGGAGGGGGTGTAGGGGCTGGAGGAGGTGACAGAGATAGGGAGGGGGTGTAGGGGCTGGAGGAGGTGACAGAGATAGGGAGGGGGTGTAGGGGCTGCAGTGGGTGACAGAGATAGGGAGGGGGTGTAGGGGCTGGAGGGGGTGACAGAGATAGGGAGGGGCTGGAGGAGGTGACAGAGATAAGGAGGGGGTGTAGGGGGCTGGAGGGGGTGACAGAGGTAGGGATGAGGTGTAGGGCCCGGAGGAGGGGACAGCGGTAGGGAGGGTGAAGCAATGGAGGGCTTTGAAGAGGGCAAAAATTACTAGGAGTTAGTGTTTGGTGGCAGATGTGGAACGATTAGTGAATGAGACTCTGTGCCAGCTCAGACAAAGAGGCCACAGAGAGGATTTTTTAAAAAATTCACACGTGGGATGTGGGAGTCACTGGCTGAGCCCAGCATTTACTGCCCCCGTCCCTAGTTGCCCCCCTTGAGAAGGTGGGGGTGAGCTGTCTTCTTGAACCGCTGCAGTCTGTGTGCTGCGGGTTGACCCACAGTGCCCCTTAGGGAGGGAATTCCAGGGATTCTGACCCAGAGACACTGAGGGAACGGCAATTCATTTCCAAGTCAGGACAGTGAGGGGCTCGGAGGGGAACGTGCAGGGGGTGGTGTTCCCATGTACCTGCTGCCCCTTGTCCTTCTGGATGGAAGTGGGTCGTGGGTTTGGAAGGTGCTGCCTGAGGGTCTTTGGTGAATCTCTGCAGCGCATCCTGTAGATGGTACACACTGCTGCGACTGAGTGTCGGTGGGGGAGGGAGTGGGATGTTTGTGGATGTGGTGCCAGTCGAGCGGGGGCTGCTTTGTCCTGGATGGTGTCGAGCTTCCTGAGTGTTGTTGGGGCTGCCCCCATCCAGGAGCAAATGGGGAGTATTCCCTCACCCTCCTGCCTTGTGCCTTGTAGATGGTGGGACAGGCTTTGGGTGGGGAGTCAGGAGGGGAGTTACTCGCTGCAGGATTCCCAGCCTCTGACCTGCTCTTGTAGCCGCTGTGTTTATGTGGTGACTCCAGTTGAGTTTCTGGTCAATAATAATTCCCAGGATGTCGATGTTGATGGTGGGGGGGGGGTTCAGTGATGGTAACACCATTGAATGTCAAAGGGCAGTGGTTAGATTGTCTCTTATTGGTGATGGCTACAGCCTGGTGATAGTGTGGGGTGGATGTCACTTGCTACTTATCAGCCCAAACCTGGATATTGTCCAGATCTTGTTGCATTTGAACATGAAATTCTTCAGTATCCGAGGAGCCACGCATGGAGCTGAACATTGCAATCATCGGCGAACATTCCCACTTCTGACCTTATGATGGAGGGAAGGTCATTGATGAAGCAGCTGAGGACGGTTGGGCCTAGGACACTACCCTGAGAAGCTCCTGGAGCTGAGAGGATCGATCTCCAACTGCATTGAGTATAGGGGTGGGGAGGGTCATGTTGCGGCTGTACAGGACATTGGTCAGGGTCCCTTTTGGAATACTGCGCGCGATTCTGGTCTCCCTGCTGTAGGAAGGATGTTGTGAAACTGGAAAGGGTTCAGAATAGATTTACAAGGATGGTGCCGGGGTTGGAGGGTTTGAGCTACAGGGAGAGGCTGGATAGACTGGGGCTATTTTCCCCGGAGCGTCAGAGGCTGAGCGGGGGGATCATATAGAGGTTTATAAAATCATGAGGGGCATGGATAGGGTGAATAGACAGGGTCTTTTCCCCAGGGTAGGGGGGAGTCCAAAACTAGAGGGGCACAGGTTTAAGGTGAGAGGGGAAAGATTTAAAAGGGACCTGAGGGGTAACTTTTTCACACAGAGGGTGGTGCGTGTATGGAATGAGCTGCCAGAGGAAGTGGTGGGGGCTGGTACAGTTACAGCATTTAAAAGGCATCTGGATGGGGACATGGATAGGACAGGTTTAGAGGGATAGCGGCCAAATGCTGGTGAATGGAACTAGATTAATTTCAGATACCTGGTCAGCACGGATGGGTTGGGCCGAAGGGTCTGTTCCCATGCTGTATGACTCTATAACGACAACCGATTTCCTTGTGACTCCACCACCAGAGCGTTTGCCCCCTGATACCCAACGATTCTAGTTTTGCCAGGGCCCCTTGACTTTGCAGAGTAGTGACTGTATTTTGCGAGTTGGCATCGGAATGTGGTGTTTGGATTAAGAGTTGATGGAATGTGGGATTCTTGAGCGGATTTGCCAAGGTAGGGACAGGGTGATGTTATTGACGGTGGAACTCTGCTCAAAGTCCGACCGTGTGAGTGTGACATGTGTCGATGAGCAGAGTGGGAGATGAGTGAATGTGGCACTGGGATTGAGGTCGGTGGGGGGGAAGTGCTGTGCGTTTGGATTCTCCCAGCTCTGGCCGTCCTCATATCTAACCTCCCGTCCCTGGTACAGGTGGGAACTCGCGCACTGCCATGATTGCGGCTCTCAGCCCTGCAGATATTAACTACGAGGAGACCCTCAGCACACTCAGGTAGGTCAGCACTGATCCTCGTTGTGGGGAGTGTGGTTGGACGGGAGGGGAACCATCAAACAGCCACGTGATGGCCGCGTTCTCTTTCAGATACGCAGACAGAGCCAAACAGATCAAGTGTAACGCGGTCATCAACGAGGATCCCAACGCCAGACTGATCCGGGAGCTCAAGGAGGAGGTAGCCAGACTGAGGCAGCTGCTGTCAAAGGAAGGTCTCAGCGTCATGGACAGTAAGGAGCAGCGGGGCCACCCCTGGGATACACGCCATCCCCACCCCCCAACCCCTGGGATACACGCCATCCCCAACCCCCAACCCCTGGGATACACGCCATCCCCAACCCCCAACCCCTGGGATACACACCATCCCCACCACCCAACCCCTGGGATACACGCCATCCCCAACCCCCAACCCCTGGGATACACACCATCCCCACCACCCAACCCCTGGGATACACGCCATCCCCAACCCCCAACCCCTGGGATACACACCATCCCCAACCCCCAACCCCTGGGATACACACCATCCCCACCACCCAACCCCTGGGATACACGCCATCCCCACCCCCCAACCCCTGGGATACACACCATCCCCACCACCCAACCCCTGGGATACACGCCATCCCCACCCCCCAACCCCCAGCTTACTACTTCATCCAGTTCCCGTGCTGTCCCTGTCCTGGGAGTGTTTGATGGGGGACAGTGTAGAGGGAGCTTTACTCTGTATCTAACCCCATGCTGTCCCTGTCCCTGGGAGTGTTTGATGGGGGACAGTGTAGAGGGAGCTTTACTCTGTATCTAATCCCGTGCTGTCCCTGTCCTGGGGAGTGTTTGATGGGGGACAGTGTAGAGGGAGCTTTACCTTGTATCTAACCCTGTGCTGTCCCTGGGAGTGTTTGATTGATTGAGCTATTGGAATATTTTGATTTCTTTTCATTGTGTCTGGTTTCTAACCATCTCTAACATTGGGATGTCTTCCACCCCCCCAATCCCTGTCCTGTCTCTCCACCCCCTGTCCCCCGCAACCCCCAATCCCTGTCCTGTCTCCCCCTTCTCTCTCTGTCTCCCCACCCCCTGTCCCCCGCAACCCCCCAATCCCTGTCCTGTCTCCCCCGTCTCTCTCTGTCTCCTCATCCCCTGACCCCCCTCCCCTATTCCCCACCCCCACCCCCAGGCACAGAATTTGAGGAGAACAGCGATTCACAGCCGAGCCCCCGGCCCATGGTGCTTGAAGATGTCGACAGATTCCCCACTACCTCGGTCCCCAGTGGGGAGGGGGTTTCAGCCCCACAACCCTGCCCCCAGGGGCAGCTGAATGGCCAGCTGCTGTCCAGTGAGGAGGCGATGGATCGACTGCAGGTGAGATAGCTTTGGTCTGAATGAAAGCTTACTGAGATGACAAGGGGACACTGTGTAGGCCGGTGGGCCTGCTGTAGGCCAGACGGTCGCCCAGGGCTATTATCGCGAGGACCCGGGCAACATTGTGGGCTCAAATCCTGCCACAGCAAGTGATGCCGTTTCAATTGAATAAAATAATCTGGAATTCCGTGAATCCGGTGTCGATTGTCGGGGAAATCCCATCTGGTTCACTAATGTCCTTCAGGGAAGGAAACGGCCGTCCTGGTCTGGCCTACTTTTTATTCATTGACAGGATGAGGGTGGCAATAGCCAGGCCGACATTTATTGCCACTCCCTAAGAGCCCAGGGGGCAGTTCAGAGTCAACCACATTACTGTGGGTCTGGAGTCACATGTGGGCCAGACCAGGTGAGGATGGGGGGGAGCGTGGTGGGAGGAGGTGGTGTTCAGGGGGTGCGGGGAGGAGGAGGTGGAGTGGGGGGTACGGGGGGAGTGCGGGGCAGGAGGATGTGGAGCGGGGGGATGGGTGATCTGACCGAAGTGTCCAGTAGGTCACAGACAGGGTGGATGGGGGGGATCTCTGTTGCCGTGGTGGGGAACCGGAGGGTGAGAGGGGATTTGAGGAAGAGGGTGGTGGGTATCTGAGACTCACTGCCTGAAAGGGGCAGGAACCATCAAAATGTTCAGGAACTGTTTAGCCGAGCACCGGAAACGCTACAGCAAACAAGGCCGTGGGCCAGTGAGGTGACTACAGGGAGATGGCTGGTGACTGGCACAGAAATAGTGGGCCGAAGGGTCTACAGTGCTGTAAAACCTCTCTGATTCCCCGGCTTGACCCCCCTCCCCCACTCCCCGCACCTCAGCTGCAGCCAATGGGAATGTACTTCATGGGAATGATGATTTTTCCCGGTTACAGGAAACGGAGAAGATTATTGAGGAGCTGAACGAAACCTGGGAGCAGAAACTGCGGAAAACTGAGGCTATCCGGATGGAGAGGTGAGGTCAGGGGTCATTCCAGATGGAGAGGTGAGGTCAGGGGTCATTCTGGATGGAGAGGTGAGTTTGGGGATCATTCCGGATGGAGCGGTGAGGTCAGGGATCATTCCAGATGGAGAGGTGAGGTCGGGGGTCATTCCGGATGGAGAGGTGAGGTCAGGGGTCAGTCCGGATGGAGAGGAGGTCGGTGGTCAGTCTTGGGGAGGGTGGGGTCGGGGGTCGGCCCACAGTGGGAGGGGTGGTGTCGGGGGTCGGCCCACGGTGGGAAGGGGTGGGGTCGGGGGTCGGCCCACAGCGGGGGTGGGGGGGTGGGGTCGGGGATCGGCCCACAGCGGGGATAGGGGGTGGGGTCGGGGGTCAGCCCACAGGGGGAGGGGTGGGGTCGGGTGTTGAGCTGGGTGAGGTGAGGAGATTAGACGGGTGCCATGGGGTAGAATGCCGACGAGGGGGGAGGCCATTTTGGATTTGGTGCTCGGCAATGAGCCAGGACAGGTGTCAGACCTCGTGGTGGGAGAACACTTGGCGACAGTGACCACAACAGCCTCACATTTACCATAGACATGGAAAGGGAAAGGAGCAGTTACCGGGGGAAGATATTTAACTGGGAAAAGGAAACTATGACGCTATCAGACAGGAGTTGGGAAGTACAGATTGGGAGCAATTGTTCCACAGAAAGGGCACAGCAGACATGTGGAGGCGGTTTAAGGAGCAGTTGTTGCGAGTGATGTATAAATTTGTTCCTCTGAGACAGGGTAGAAGGGGTAAGATTAAGGAGCCTTGGATGACGGGTACAGAGGTGCTTCTTGTCAAAAAGCAAAAGGCAGCTTATGTAAGGTGGAGGAAGCAAGGATCTAGCACAGCTTTAGAGGATTACAGGCTTGCTCGGAAGGAGCTCCAAAGTGGATTGAGGAGGGCCAGGAGGGGGCAGGAAAAAGGCTTGGCAGGAAGGATTAGGAGAACCCAAAGGCATTTTACTAATACATGAGGAATAAGTGAATGATCAGGGAGAAGGTAGGGCCGATCAGGGATAGCATAGGGAACTTGTGCGTGGAGTCTGAGCAGATAGGGGAAGCCCTAAATGAGTTTTTTTGCTTTGGTTTTCACTAAGGAAAGGGACCTTGTTGTGAATGAGAACTTTGAGGAGCAGGAAAACAGGCTTGAACAGATTGAGATTGAGGAAGTTGATGTGCTGGAAATTTTGGCAAACATTAAGATTGATAAGTCCCCAGGGCCAGACCAGATTTATCCTAGGTTGCTCCGGGAAGCGACAAGGAAGGTTGCTAAGCCACTGGCGAAGATCTTTGCTTCCTCACTCTCCACGGGAGTCGTATCGGAAGATTGGAGGGAGGCAAATGTTGTTCCTCTTTTCAAGAAAGGGAATGGGGAAATCCCTGGAAATTACAGACCAGCCAGTCTTACGTCGGTGGTCAGCAAGGTTTTGGAAAGAATTCTGAAGGATAGGATTTATGACTATTTGGAAAAGCATAGCGTGATTAAAGGGAGTCAGCATGGCTTTGTGAGGGGTAGGTCATGCCTTTCAAATCTTATTGAGTTCTTTGAGGAGATCAAGAGACAGGTTGACGAGGGTCGAGCAGTGGATGTAGTGTACGTGGACTTCAGCAAGGCATTTGATAAGGTTCCCCACGGCGGGCTCATTCATAAAGTCAGGAGGTATGGGATACAGGGTGATTTGGCTGTCTGGATTCAGAATTGGTTGGCTGACAGGAGGCAGAGAGTGGTTGTAGATGGTAAGTATTCTGCCTGGAGGTCAGTGCTGAGTGGTGTCCCACAGGGCTCTGTTCTTGGGCCTCTGCTCTTTGTAGTTTTTATAAATGACTTGGATGAGGAGGTTGAGGGGTGGGTTAGATTGTTTGCTGATGACACAAAGGTTGGAGGTGCCGTTGATAGTATCGAGGGCTATTGCAGGCTTCAGCGAGACATTGACAGGATGCAGAGCTGGGCTGAGAAATGGCAGATGGAGTTCAAGCTGGATAAATGCGAGGTGATGCATTTTGGAAGGTTGAACTTAAATGCAGAATATAGGATAAAAGGCAGGATTTTTGGCAGTGTGGAGGAACAGCAGGATCTTGGTGTTCAAGTACATAGCTCCCTCAAAGTTGCGACCCAAGTGGATAAGGTTGTTCAGAAAGCATATGGTGTTTTGGCTTTCATTAACAGGGGGATCGAGTTTAAGAGCCGTGAGGTTATGCTGCAGCTCTACAAAACCCTGGTGAGACCACACTTGGAATATTGTGTCCAGTTCTGGTTGCCCTATTACAGCAAAGATGTGGAGGCTTTGGAGAGGGTGCAAAGGAGGTTTACCAGGATGCTGCCTGGACTGGAGGGCTTGTTTTACGAGGAGAGGTTGACTGTGCTTGGATTTTTCTCTCTGGAGAGAAGGAGGAAGAGAGGTGACCTGATCGAGGTGTACAAGGTAATGAGAGGCATGGATAGAGTTGGTAGCCAGGGACTTTTCCCCAGGGCCGGATTGACTGCCACGAGGGGTCATAGTTTTAAGGTGTTAGGAGGAAGGTATAGAGGAGACGTCAGAGGGAGGTTCTTCACCCAGAGATTTGTGAGCGCATGGAATAGTTTACCAGTGGTAGTCATGGAAGGGGAGTCATTAGTGACATTTAAGTGACTGCTGGACATGCAAAGAATGATGAAAGTAAGATTAGGCCCAATCAAGGATAGTAGTGGTAAGTTGTGTGTGGAGTCAGATGAGATAGGGGAAGCGCTAAATGAATATTTTTCAACAGTATTCACTCTAGAAAATGACAATGTTGTCGAGGAGAATACTGAGATGCAGGCTACTAGACTAGGTGGGATTGAGGTTCACAAGGAAGAGGTATTAGAAATCCTTCAGAGGGTGAAGGTAGATAAGTCCCCTGGGCCAGATGGGATTTATCCTAGGATCCTCTGGGAAGCCAGGGAGGAGATTGCCGAGCCTTTGGCATTGATCTTTAACTCGTCATTGTCTACAGGAATAGTGCCAGATGACTGGAGGATAGCAAATGTGGTTCCCCTGTTCAAGAAGGGGAGTAGAGACAACCCTGGTAATTATAGACCAGTGAGCCTTACCTCAGTTATTGGTAAAGTGTTGGAAAAGGTTATAAGGGATAGGATTTATAATCATCTAGAAAAGAATAAATTGATTGGGGATAGTCAGCACGGTTTTGTGAAGGGAAGGTCGTGCCTCACAAACGTCACTGAGTTCTTTGAGAAGGTGACCAAACAGGTAGGTGAGAGTAAATCGATTGATGTGGTGTATATGGATTTCAGCAAGGCGTTCGATAAGGTTCCCCACAATAGGCTATTGTACAAAATGCGGAGAAATGGAATTGTGGGAGATATAGCAGTTTGGATCGGAAATTGGCTTGCTGAAAGAAGACAGAGGGTGGTAGTTGATGGGAAATGTTCATCCTGGAGACCAGTTACTAGTGGGATACCGCAAGGGTCAGTGTTGGGTCCACTGCTGTTTGTCATTTTTATAAATGACCTGGATGAGGGCGTAGAAGGATGGGTTAGTAAATTTGCAGACGACACTAAGGTTGGTGGAGTTGTGGATAGTGACGAAGGATGCTGTAGGTTGCAGAGAGACATAGATAAGCTGCAGAGCTGGGCTGAGAGGTGGCAAATGGAATTTAATGCAGACAGGTGTGAGGTGATGCACTTTGGCAGGAATAACCGGAAGGCAAAGTACTGGGCTAATGGTAAGATTCTTGGATGTGTAGATGAGCAGAGAGATCTCAGTGTCCATATCCACAGATCCTTGAAAGTTTCCACCCAGGTTGACAGGTCTGTTAAGAAGGCATACAGTGTTTTAGCTTTTATTAATAGAGGGATCAAGTTCCGGAACCAAGAGGTTATGGTGAAGCCGTACAAAACTCTGGTGTGGCCGCACTTGGAGTATTGTGTATAGTTCTGGTCACCGCATTATAAGAAGGATGTGGAAGCTTTGGAAAGGGTGCAGAAGAGACTTACTAGGATGTTGCCTGGTATGGAGGGAAGGTCTTACGAGGAAAGGCTGAGGGACTTGAGGCTGTTTTCATTAGAGAGAAGAAGGTTGAGAGGTGACTTAATTGAAACATATAAAATAATCAGAGGGTTAGATAGGGTGGATAGGGAGAGCCTTTTTCCTAGAATGGTGACAGTGAGCACGCGGGGGCATAGCTTTAAATTGAGGGGTGAAAGATATAGGACAGATGTCAGAGGTAGTTTCTTTACTCAGAGAGTAGTAAGGGAGTGGAACGCTTTGCCTGCAACGGTAGTAGATTCGCCAACTTTGGGTACATTTAAGTCGTCATTGGATAAGCATATGGACGTACATGGAATAGTGTAGATTAGATGGGCTTGAGATCGGTATGACAGGTCTGCACAACATAGAGGGCCGAAGGGCCTGTACTGTGCTGTAACGTTCTATGTTCTTTGGACAGCAGTGAATTGAGGGGAATGTAGGTTAGGTTACTTTATTTTTGAATTAGGATTATTCCACGGCACAACATCGTGGGCTGAAGGGCCTGTACAGTGCTGTACTTTTCTATGTTCTATGTTGTAATGCGGTTAAAAGCAACAAGCCTGATGCAGTCGTGTGACTGATTGTGTGTGTCTCTCTCTCTCTGTCTGTCTGTCTGTCTGTCTCTCTCTCTCTCTCTCATTCTGTCTCTCTCTCATTCTGTCTCTCTCTCATTCTGTCTCTCTCTCCCTCTGTTTCTCTCTCCCTCTGTTTCTCTCTCCCTCTGTTTCTCTCTCCCTCTGTCTCTCTCCCTCTGTCACTCATTCTCTCTCTCTCTCTCGCTCTCTGTCTCTCGCTCCCTCTCATTCTGTCTCTCTCTCTCATTCTGTCTCTCTCTCTCATTCTGTCTCTCTCTCTCTCATTCTGTCTCTCTGTCTCTCTCTCTCTCTCGCTCTGTCTCTCGCTCCCTCTCATTCTGTCTCTCTCTCGCTCCCTCTCATTCTGTCTCTCTCTCTCATTCTGTCTCTCTCTCATTCTGTCTCTCTCTCATTCTGTCTCTCTCTCCCTCTGTTTCTCTCTCCCTCTGTTTCTCTCTCCCTCTGTTTCTCTCTCCCTCTGTTTCTCTCTCCCTCTGTCTCTCTCTCCCTCTGTCTCTCTCTCCCTCTGTCTCTCTCCCTCTGTCTCTCTCCCTCTGTCACTCATTCTCTCTCTCTCTCGCTCTCTGTCTCTCGCTCCCTCTCATTCTGTCTCTCTCTCTCATTCTGTCTCTCTCTCTCTCTCTCTCTCGCTCTGTCTCTCGCTCCCTCTCATTCTGTCTCTCTCTCGCTCCCTCTCATTCTGTCTCTCTCTCTCATTCTGTCTCTCTCTCACTCTCTGTCTCTCTTTCTCTCTCTCTCGCTCTGTCTCTCGCTCTCCCTCATTCTGTCTCTCGCTCTCCCTCATTCTGTCTCTCTCTGTCTCTCATTCTGTCTCTCTCTCATTCTGTCTCTCTCATTCTCTCTCATTCTGTCTCTCTCTCATTCTGTCTCTCTCTCATTCTGTCTCTCTCTCTCTCTCTGTCTCTGTCTCTCTCTGTCTCTCATTCTCTCTCTCTGTCTCTCTTTCGCTCTCCTTGTCACTCTGTCTCTCTCATTCTGTCTCTCTCATTCTGTCTCGCTGTCACTCCCTCTCTCTCTGTCACTCTCTTTCTCTGTCTCTCTGTCTCTCGCTCTCTTGTGCTCTCCCTCGCGCTCTCTCTCGCTCACACGCTCTCCCTTGCGCTCTCTGCCGCTCTCTCGCTCTCGCGCTCTCTCTCCCTCGCTCTCTCCCTCGCGCTCTCCCGCGCTCTCCCGCGCTCTCCCGCGCTCTCCCGCGCTCTCCCGCGCTCTCCCGCGCTCTCCCGCGCTCTCCCGCGCTCTCCCGCTCTCCCGCTCTGTCTCTGTCTCTCTCTCATTCTGTCTCTCTCATTCTGTCTCTCTCTGTCACTCCGTCTCTCTCTGTTTCTCTCTTTCTCTGTCTCTCTTTCTCTGTCTCTCTTTCTCTGTCTCTCTTTCTCTGTCTCTCTTTCTCTGTCTCTCTTTCTCTGTCTCGCGCTCTCTCGCGATCGCTCTCTGTCGCTCGCTCTCGCTCTCTCGCTCGCGCTCTCTTGCTCGCTGTCGCTCTCTTGCTCGCTGTCTCTCGCTCGCTGTCTCTCGCTCGCGCTGTCTCTCTCTCGCATGCGTTGTCTCGCTCGCTCACGCTCGCTCTCTCTCCTCGCTCTCTCTCCTCTCGCTCTCTCCTCTCGCTCTCTCCTCTCGCTCTCTCCTCTCGCTCTCTCCTCTCGCTCTCTCCTCTCGCTCTCTCCTCTCGCTCTCTCCTCTCGCTCTCTCCTCTCGCTCTCTCCTGTCGCTCTCTCGGTCGCTCTCTCGGTCGCTCTCTCGGTCGCTCTCTCGGTCGCTCTCGCGCTCGCTCTCGCGCTCGCTCTCTCGGTCGCTCTCGCGCTCGCTTTCTCGGTCGCTCGCTCTCTCGCTCGCTCTCTCGCTCTCTCCTCTCACTCTCTGTCGCGCCCTCTCTCTGTCGCGCCCACTGTTTGTCGCCCTCTCTCTGTCGCGCTGTCCCGCGCTTTCTCTGTCTCATTCTCTGTTGCTCACTCGCTCTCACTCTCTTTCTCTCTCTCTATTTCGCGCGCGCTCTCTCTCCCTCGCTCTCTCTCACACGCTGTCTCTCTCTGACTGTCTCATTCTCCGTCTCTCGCTCGCGCGCTCTCTCTCTCTATCAGGGAGGCCCTCTTGGCTGAGATGGGTGTGGCCACCAGGGAAGATGGAGGGACAGTCGGTGTCTTCTCCCCAAAGAAGGTCAGTCCAAGTCAGCCTGTCCTTAATTGCCCCCCTTTAGAAGGTGGGGGTGAGCTGCCTTCTTGAACCGCTGAAGGCTGTGTGTTGTGGGTTGACCCACAATGTCCCTGAGGGAGGGAAGTCCACGGATTCTGACCCAGTGACACTGAAGGAACAGCGATATGTTTCCAGGACAGGGTGGCGTGGGACTTGGGTGAATTAGAAATGCCCCATGAACGGGTTGTTTTGCTTCCGAGAGGGTGGGAGGAGTGTGTGTGATGGTCCCCATCCCTGTGCTATTCTGACAATCGGGTCTGTGTGTGAGCTTTAATCTGGCAGCTCGCTGACTGAGCCTCTCGTTACAGACCCCGCACTTAGTCAATTTAAACGAGGACCCATTGATGTCCGAATGTCTCCTGTATTACATCAAAGATGGAATTACAAGGTAACAGAACCCCGTACCCCAGTGAGAGTCAGTGTGTGTGGGACTGTACCCCAGTGAGAGTCAGTGTGTGTGTGGGACTGTACCCCAGTGAGAGTCAGTGTGTGTGTGGGACTGTACCCCAGTGAGAGTCAGTGTGTGTGGGACTGTACCCCAGTGAGAGTCAGTGTGTGTGTGGGACTGTACCCCAGTGAGAGTCAGTGTGTGTGTGGGACCGTTCCCCAGTGAGAGTCAGTGTGTGTGTGGGACCGTTCCCCAGTGAGAGTCAGTGTGTGTGTGGGACTGTACCCCAGTGAGAGTCAGTGTGTGTGTGGGACTGTACCCCAGTGAGAGTCAGTGTGTGTGTGGGACTGTACCCCAGTGAGAGTCAGTGTGTGTGTGGGACTGTACCCCAGTGAGAGTCAGTGTGTGTGTGGGACTGTACCCCAGTGAGAGTCAGTGTGTGTGGGACTGTACCCCAGTGAGAGTCAGTGTGTGTGGGACCGTACCCCAGTGAGAGTCAGTGTGTGTGTGGGACTGTCCCCCAGTGAGAGTCAGTGTGTGTGGGAGTGTACCCCAGTGAGAGTCAGTGTGTGTGTGGGAGTGTACCCCAGTGAGAGTCAGTGTGTGTGTGGGACTGTACCCCAGTGAGAGTCAGTGTGTGTGTGGGACTGTATCCCAGTGAGAGTCAGTGTGTGTGTGGGACTGTACCCCAGTGAGAGTCAGTGTTTGTGGGACTGTACCCCAGTGAGAGTCAGTGTTTGTGGGACTGTACCCCAGTGAGAGTCAGTGTGTGTGTGGGACTGTACCCCAGTGAGAGTCAGTGTGTGTGGGACCGTACCCCAGTGAGAGTCAGTGTGTGTGAGACTGTACCCCAGTGAGAGTCAGTGTGTGTGTGGGACTGTACCCCAGTGAGAGTCAGTGTGTGTGTGGGACCGTACCCCAGTGAGAGTCAGTGTGTGTGTGGGACCGTACCGCAGTGAGAGTCAGTGTGTGTGTGGGACTGTACCCCAGTGAGAGTCAGTGTGTGTGTGGGACTGTACCCAAGTGAGAGTCAGTGTGTGTGTGGGACTGTACCCCAGTGAGAGTCAGTGTGTGTGGGACTGTACCCCAGTGAGAGTCAGTGTGTGTGGGACCGTACCCCAGTGAGAGTCAGTGTGTGTGTGGGACCGTACCCCAGTGAGAGTCAGTTTGTGTGTGCGGGACCGTACCCCAGTGACAGTCAGTGTGTGTGTGGGACTGTCCCCCAGTGAGAGTCTGTGTGTGTGTGGGACTGTCCCCCAGTGAGAGTCAGTGTGTGTGTGTGGGACTGTCCCCCAGTGAGAGTCAGTGTGTGTGTGTGGGACTGTACCCCAGTGAGAGTCAGTGTGTGTGAGGGACCGTACCCCAGTGAGAGTCAGTGTGTGTGTGGGACTGTACCGCAGTGAGGGTCAGTGTGTGTGTGGGACTGTATCCCAGTGAGAGTCAGTGTGTGTGTGGGACTGTACCGCAGTGAGGGTCAGTGTGTGTGTGGGACTGTATCCCAGTGAGAGTCAGTGTGTGTGTGGGACTGTATCCCAGTGAGAATCAGTGTGTGTGTGGGACCGTACCCCAGTGAGAGTCAGTGTGTGTGTGGGACCGTACCCCAGTGAGAGTCAGTGTGTGTGTGGGACTGTACCCCAGTGAGAGTCAGTGTGTGTGTGGGACTGTACCCCAGTGGGAATCAGTGTGTGTGTGGGACCGTACCCCAGTGAGAGTCAGTGTGTGTGTGGGACTGTACCCCAGTGAGAATCAGTGTGTGTGTGGGACCGTACCCCAGTGAGAGTCAGTGTGTGTGTGGGACTGTATCCCAGTGAGAGTCAGTGTGTGTGTGGGACTGTATCCCAGTGAGAGTCAGTGTGTGTGTGGGACTGTACCCCAGTGAGAGTCAGTGTGTGTGTGGGACTGTACCCCAGTGAGAGTCAGTGTGTGTGTGGGACCGTACCCCAGTGAGAGTCAGTGTGTGTGTGGGACCGTACCCCAGTGAGAGTCAGTGTGTGTGTGGGACCGTACCCCAGTGACAGTCAGTGTGTGTGTGGGACCGTACCCCAGTGAGAGTCAGTGTGTGTGTGGGACTGTACCCCAGTGACAGTCAGTGTGTGTGTGGGACTGTACCCCAGTGAGAGTCAGTGTGTGTGTGGGACTGTACCCCAGTGAGAGTCAGTGTGTGTGTGGGACCGTACCCCAGTGAGAGTCAGTGTGTGTGTGGGACTGTACCCCAGTGAGAGTCAGTGTGTGTGTGGGACTGATAATATTTGTTCTTGTGTTCTCAGGGTCGGCCAGGGTATTGTAGACATTAAGCTGAGTGGGCAGTTCATTAAGGATGAGCACTGTGTGTTTCGTAGTGAGAGTAAGGAGAATGGTGAAGGTGAGTGCGCTGAGCAGTCTTCCTGAGACCGGGGCCTGGGTCTGGTTCAGGGGGGTGTGCCATCGCCAGTTAATTCCGCGACCCGTTACGTAATACATACACACACCTCCTCCAGTGACCCCCTGTGCCTCAGATACTGACCGGTGACAGTCTACTCCAACTGAGTCAACACTCTACAGTGTCCAGTTGTCAGTCAGATTCTGCCTGTAGTATAAACCTGCAGCCTTCTCAGTATCCGGGGCACTGCTGCAGCCTCTGCTGTCGAACAGCCAGCGTGCTGCTGACTTCATTTATCACACACCAAATGGGGATTCTTACTCGGTTATCACCCAGTTGCGATGCCCCTGCAGCTGAGTTGCCAGGTAACCTGCTGTGTCTTAAGCAGCAGTTGGGGCAAGCCCCCTTGATGGTGTTGGGGGTGGGTGCTGAGGAAGTCACTGAGAGCCTTCACTCTGACTCCCACCCCCCGGCTGAGGGGATGTCCTCTCCATCCAAGCAGTGGGAAGGCTGTAGGCCGAGTGCGCAGGTAGGGATCAGTGAATGGGCTCCTCCTCAGGGAATGACCTGGAGTGGGTCCGGGTTGGACATGGCATGGTGTGGGTGAAGATTGGGAATGACCCAGTGTGGAATTGGGATCAGGCTTGAGAACGATCTGGAGCAGGTTGGGATTGGGATTGGGATCAGGAATAGGCTGGTGTGGGTTGTGATGAGGAATGACCCGGTATGATGTTGAGATCGAGATGGGGAGTGACCTGGTGCGGGTTGGGATTGGGATCAGGATCGGGAATGAGCTGGTGTGGGCTGTGATTGGGATTGGGATCGGGAATGAGCTGGTGTGGGCTGGGATTGGGATCGGGATCGGGAATGAGCTGGTATGGGCTGGGATTGGGATTGGGATCGGGAATGAGCTGGTGTGGACTGTGATTGGGATTGGGATCGGGAATGAGCTGGTGTGGGCTGGGATTGGGATTGGGATCGGGAATGAGCTGGTGTGGGCTGGGATTGGGATCGGGATCGGGAATGAGCTGGTATGGGCTGTCTGTGAATTGAGGCAGTATCCTCCCCGTGTCCCTACAGTCATCGTTACCTTGGAGCCATGCGATGGTGCAGATACGTATGTGAATGGGAAGCAGGTCACCACAGGCACTGTGCTCCGGCAAGGTGAGCAGGGTTTGCGGGGGCGGGGGGGGGCGGGGGGCGGCTGTTGTTGTGGGGGTGGGGAGTGGTTGCTGCCCACCCAAGGTGGTCTCTGAGGGTCCCTGAAGCTCTGTGTGAAGATGTTAGGGTGAAGGTCAGGCTGGTGTATGGAGGGAATGCTGGGTGACTAGAAAACTGGAGGCTTATGTCAGATATAGACAGTGGGGATCGAGTGGACCCCTCAAGAAGTATAAGACCAATAGGAATGTGCCAGAGGGAAATCAGGAGGGCAAAAGGGGAACATAAGACAGCTTTGGCGAATAGGGTCAAGGAGAATCCAAAGAGATTCTCCAAATACATTAGGGACAGGAGAGTAACTAGGGCCCCTTAAAGATCAGTAAGGCTGTCTATGTGGGGAACTGCAGGAGATGGGCGAGATACAAAACGAGCATTTCACATCAGTATTTATTGTGGAAATGGATATTGAAGCTTGAGAATGTGGACAAGTAAGTAATGATATCTTGAAAACTGTCCATATTACAGAGGTAGTGCTGCTGGAACCTTAAAATGCATGAAGGTGGATAAATCCCCAAGACCTGATCAGGTGTACTCTAGAACTTTGTGGGAAGCTAGGGAAGTGATTGCTGGGCCCCTTGCTGAGACATGTGCATCATCGATAGCCATGGATGAGGTGCCAGAAGACTGCAGGTGACTAATGTGGTCCCATTATTTAAGAAAGGTGGTAAGGAAAGGTCATAGAACTATAGAGCCTTCAGCCTGATACCAGTGGTGCGAATCCTGAGGGACAGGATTTACATGCATTTGGAAAGGCAAGGACTGGTTAGGGATAGTCAACGTGGCTTCGTGCCTGGGAAATGGTGTCTCACCAACTTAAGTTTATTGAAGAATTAACAAAGAGGATTGATGAGGGCAGAGCAATGGACATGGTCTATATGGAGATAACACGGTGTGGAGCTGGATGAACATAGCTGGCCAAGCAGCATCAGAGGAGCAGGAAAGCTGATGTTTCGGGCCCAGACCCCCCTTCATTTTGGAAATGTCAGCTTTCCTGCTCCTCTGATGCTGCTTGGCCTGTTGTGTTCATCCAGCTTTACACTTTGTTATCTCAGATTCTCCAGCATCTGCAGTTCCGACTATCTCTGATCTACATGGACTTCAGTAAGGTGTTCGACAAGGTTCCTCATGGTAGGCTGGTTAGCAAGGTTAGGGAGAACTGCCATTTGGAGGCAGAACTGGCTCGAAGGTAGAAGACAGAGGGTGGTGGTGGAGGGTCGATTTTTAGACTGGAGGCCTGTGACCAGCGGTGGGCCACGAGTATTGGTGCTGGGTCCACTGCCCTTCGTCATTTATATAAACGGTGTGGATGGGAACACAGGAGGTATGGTTAGTAAGTTTGCAGACGACACCAAAATGTTTGGTTGTATTGGGCAGTGAAGAAGGTTACCTCCGAGTACAACGGGACCTTGATCAGATGGGCCAATGGGCTGAGGAGAGGCAGATGCAGTTTAATTGAGATAAATGTGAGGAGCTGCAGTTTGAAAAGGCAAATCAGGGCAGGACTTATACATTTAATGGTGAGGTCCTGGGGAGTGTTGCTGAACAGAGAGACCTGGCGGGGGCAGGGTCACAGTTCCTTGAAAGTGGAGTTGCAGGTAGACAGGGCGGTGAAGGGGGTGTTTGGGACGCTCGCCATTATAGGGTCAGTGCATTGAGTATAGGGGTGGGGAGGGTCATGTTGCGGCTGTACAAGACATTGGTCAGGGTCCCTTTTGGAATACTGTGCGCGATTCTGGTCTCCCTGCTACAGGAAGCATGTTGTGAAACTGGAAAGGGTTTGGGAAAGATTTACAAGGATGGTGCCGGGGTTGGAGGGTTTGAGCTACAGGGAGAGGCTGGATAGACTGGGGCTATTTTCCCCGGAGTGTCGGAGGCTGCGGGGGGGATCCTATGGAAGTTTATAAAATCATGAGGGACATGGATAGGGTGAATAGACAGGGTCTTTTCCCCAGGGTGGGGGGGAGTCCAAAACTAGAGGGGCATAGGTTTAAGGTGAGAGGGGAAAGATTTAAAAGGGACCTGAGGGGTAACTTTTTCACACAGAGGGTGGTGCGTGTATGGAATGAGCTTCCAGAGGAAGTGGGTGGGGGCTGGTACAGTTACAGCATTTAAAGGGCATCTGGAAGGGGACATGGATAGGAAGGGATTAGAGGGATTTGGGCCAAATGCTGGTGAATGGGGCTAGATTAATGTAGGATATCTGGGTCAGCATGGACGTGTTGGACCAAAGGGCCTGCTTCTGTGTCTGTTACAGCTGTGTTGAGGGTGAGGTGTGGTGTTAGGCTTCCAGCAGGTGGTGAATTGACTGCCTGGGAATTTTTTAATGAACCCCCCCCCCCCGGCAGGTAACCGCGTGGTGATGGGGAAGAGCCACGTTTTCCGGTTTAACCACCCGGAGCAGGCGAGGATGGATCGGGAACGGGCCCCGAACCTGGGAACACCATCCGAGATGATCGATTGGAGCTTCGCCCAGAGGGAGCTGCTGGAGAACCAAGGCATTGACATCAAACTGGAGACCGAGAGGAGGTGTGGGGGGCACGGAGGAGGTGGGGCGGGGTGGGACACACTGAGGGTGCAGAGGCGAGGGGAGGGTGGGGGCAGGGTGGGGCTCGGAGGATGTTGGGGTGAGGGGAGGGCGGGGGCGGGGCGGGACACACTGAGGGTGCAGGGGCGAGGGGAGGGTGGGGGCAGGGTGGGACACACTGAGGGTGCAGGGGTGGGGCGGGACACTGAGGAGATGGGGGTGAGGGGAGGGCGGGGGCGGGACACACTGAGGGGGCGGGGGGAGGGTGGTGTCGGGGTGGGACACGGAGGAGGTGGGGGCGAGGGGAGGGGGGTTACACTGAGGGTGTGGGGGCAGGGGGAATGCTGTGGGAAGGGCAGACTGCCGGGGTGTGGGGGGGCAGGTGGGCGTGATTGTCAGGGAGGGGCCCACTGACGTGATGGGAACCCTGGGTCCACTTCGCCTCAGGACAACCTGGATCTGACCACCGACCCCAACCATCCCCCCCCCCCCCGCCATCTCCGTGGTCACCCACTGAGTCACGATCTCTAGGCTGCTCCCATTGGTAGATCCCTCTGGGGTGCCAGCTGCTTCCTGATTGGTCAGTGACAGCCTTTTTGCTGGCAGCTCAGGAAGGAATGGGGAAGTGGGGAAGTCCGGGGAGAGGGTGGGGGCACTCTGTCTAATGAGGCAGAACGTTCCGGATGATGGAGTTCACAGGTGGCTGAATTACACCCCCCCCCCAACCCACTCCCCCGGTTTGTGCCACAGGCTCCAGGACCTGGAGAACCAGTATCGCCTGGAGAAGGAGGAGGCAGATCTTCAGCTCGAGCAGTCCAGGCTGGTGAGGCTCTACATCCAGTTAGTGTGCACCCCCGCCGTCACCACACCCCTCGCCCACCCCCCCACCCCCTTCTCACCCCCCCCACACCCCCCTCACGCCCCCCTCTCACGCCCCCCCCCCCCCCTCACGCCCCCTCCCCACACCCCCCTCTTTCCCCCCCCAGGTCCCACATACACACTGACTCTCACTGGGGTACGGTCCCACACACACTGACTCTCACTGGGGTATGGTCCCACACACACACTGACTCTCACTGGGGTACAGTCCCCCACACACACGCTGACTCTCACTGGGGTACAGTCCCACACACACACTGACTCTCACTGGGGTACAGTCCCACACAAACTGACTCTCTCTGGGGTACTGTCCCACACACACTGACTCTCACTGGGGTACAGTCCCACACACACACTGACTCTGACTGGGGTACAGTCCCACACACACACTGACTCTCACTGGGGTACAGTCCCACACACACACTGACTCTCACTGGGGTACAGTCCCACACACACACTGACTCTCACTGGGGTACAGTCCCACACACACACTGACTCTCACTGGGGTACAGTCCCACACACACACTGACTCTCACTGGGGTACAGTCCCTCACACACACTGACTGTCACTGGGGTACGGTCCCACACACACACTGACTCTCACTGGGGTACGGTCCCACACACACACTGACTGTCACTGGGGTACAGTCCCACACACACACTGACTCTGACTGGGGTACAGTCCCACACACACACTGACTGTCACTGGGGTACAGTCCCACACACACACTGACTCTCACTGGGGTACAGTCCCCACACACACACTGACTGTCACTGGGGTACGGTCCCACACACACACTGACTCTCACTGGGGTACGGTCCCACACACACACTGACTCTCACTGGGGTACGGTCCCACACACACACTGACTGTCACTGGGGTACGGTCCCACACACACACTGACTCTCACTGGGATACGGTCCCACACACACACTGACTGTCACTGGGGTACGGTCCCACACACACACTGACTCTCACTGGGGTACGGTCCCACACACACACTAACTCTCACTGGGGTACGGTCCCACACACACACACTGACTCTCACTGGGGTACGGTCCCACACACACACTGACTCTCACTGGGGTACGGTCCCACACACACACTGACTCTCACTGGGGTACAGTCCCACACACACTGACTCTCACTGGGGTACGGTCCCACACACACACTGACTCTCACTGGGGTACAGCCCCCCACACGCACACTGACTCTCACTGGGGTACAGTCCCACACACACACTGACTCTCACTGGGGTACAGCCCCCCACACACACACTGACTCTCACTGGGGTACAGTCCCACACACACACTGACTCTCACTGGGGTACAGTCCCACACACACACTGACTGTCACTGGGGTACAGTCCCACACATGTTTTGTCACCATGCCCCTGTCTGTGCTGATGGCTCTCTGTCCTGGTCAGTATGTAGATTCGGACAGTGGAGATGATTCCGATAAGAGATCCTGTGAGGAGAGCTGGCGTCTGATCGCCTCTCTGCGAGAAAAACTTCCAGCCAATAAGGTACAGAGCATTGTGAAGAAATGTGGATTACCCAGCAGTGGGAAGAAACGGGAACCACTCCGTGTTTACCAGATCCCACAGCGGAGACGCATTACCAAGGATCCCAAGTGGGTGACTATGGCAGATCTGAAAATGCAGGCTGTGAAGGAGATCTGTTACGAGGTGGCCCTGAATGATTTCAAACACTCAAAGCAGGAAATTGAAGCCATCTCCATCGTTAAGATGAAGGAGCTGTCGCGTATGTACGGCAAGAAAGATCCCAATGAAAAGGAGACGTGGCGAACTGTGGCCAGGGATGTGTGGGACACAGTGGGTGTGGGTGAGGACAGAGCAGAGGAACTAGAACCGAGGGCCCACCACAGTGTGGATGATCTGAGAGCCCACGTGGATAAACTGACTGATATCCTGCAGGAGGTGAAGCTGCAGAACAACATGAAGGATGAAGAGATTAAGGCACTGAGGGACCGGATGTTAAAAATGGAGCAGGTTATTCCCATTAATCAGGTAAGGAGCACCATCGCCAGGTCGAAACACCTTGCTGTAATCGCAGGATTTAATCACACTGTCTGCTCTTGCACACCCTGCCTGCCTGTCTGGGTGCGTGATGAGCTCCAGCTACTTGGGATGGTTTAAACTAGATTGGCAGGGGATGGGGAACCGGTTTTATAATTCAGAGCTTGAGGTAACAACAGACACAACGGGGAGTGAGGTTGTTAATAAAGAAATACAGTCGATGGAGCGTAATTGTGGACACAGGGATGGTTTGAGGTGTGTGTACTTCAATGCTAGAAGCGTCAGAAACAAGGTGGATGAACTTAGAGCCTGGGTCAGTACTTGGAACTATGATGTCGTGGCCATTACAGAAACTTGGGTAACTCAGGGAGAGGAATGGACGTTGGAAGTTCCGGGATTTAGATGCTTTAAAAGAAACAGGGAGGGTGGAAAAAGAGGTGGGGGAGTGGCATTGCTAGTCAGGGCTAGTATGGCAGCTACCGAAAGGCAGTTCGAGAATGATATGTCGACAGAGTCAGTTTGGGTTGAGGCCAGGAACAAGAAAGGAGCAGTCACTTTGTTGGGTTTTTCTTTACAGACCCCCCCCCCCTAATAGTTGCAGAGAAGTGGACAAGCAGATTGGGAAGCAGAGACTGGAAAGGTGCCGAAGTCACAGGGTTGTAGTCATGGGTGACTTCAGCTTTCCAAATATTGATTGGAAACATTTTTGTTGTAATAGTTCAGGTGGAGCGGATTTTGTTCAGTGCATTCATGAAGGATTCCTGACACAGTGTGTAAATAGACCAACATGAGAGAGGCCACTTTGGATTTGGTGCCTGGCAATGAACCGGGCCAAGTGTTAGACCTGTCGGTAGGAGAGCATTTTGGTCGTAGCGATCATAACTCTGTTACTTTTACAATAGTCATGGAAAAGGATAGGTACATACAGCAGGGTAAGGTTTATAATTGGGGGAAGGGTAATTACGATGCTGTTAGGCAAGAACTGGGTAACATAAATTGGGAACAGATACTGTCAGGGAAGAGCACTATTGAAATGTGGAGATTGTTTAAGGAATGCAGACTGCGTGTGCTCGATATGTTTGTCCCTAGAAGGCAGGGAAGATGCGGCCGAGTGAGGGAGCCTTGGTTCTCAAGAGAGGACAAACAACCGTAGAGGGATGCAAGTTATCCAGGAAGGAGCTGAAGAACGGGCTGGAGCAGAGCTATAAGGGGACATGAGAAAACCTTGGTGGACAGGATTAAGGAAAATTCCAAGGCTTTTTACACGTACGTGATGAATAAGAGAATGACCAGAGAAAGGGTAGGGCCGATCAAGGATTGTGAAGGGAATTTGTGCAAGGAGCCTAAAGAGATAGGAGAAGTCCTTCATGAATATTTTTCCTCAGCATTCACAACTGAGAGGGACCTAGTTGTAGAGGATGACAGTGTGAAACAGGCAGGAAGGCTAGAGGAGGTCGCTGTTTGTAAGGAAGATGTACTAGGAATTCTGAGGAAGTTGAAGATAGATAAGCCACCTGGGCCTGATGAGATTTATCCAGGGATTCCATGGGAAGCGAGGGATGAGATTGCAGGGCCTTTAGCGATGATCTTTTCGTCCTCACTGTCCACGGATATAGCGCCGGGAGATTGGAGAGAGGCAGACATCATTCCCTTCTTCAATAAAGGGAACAGGAATAACCCCGGAAATTACAGGCCAGTTAGTCTTACTTCAGTGGTGGGCAAATTATTGGAAAGGGCTCTGAGTTAGGATTTAGGATCACTTGGAAAGGCACAGTTTGATTCATGATAGTCAGCATGGATTTGTGAGGGGGAGATCGTGCCTCACAAACCTTATTGAATTCTTTGAAGAGGTGACCAAACACATGGACGAAGATGGTGGAGTGGATGTGGTATACATGGATTGAAGTAAGGAGTTTGATAAGGTTCCCGATGGTAGGGTCATGCAGAAGGTAACGAGGCATGGGACAGGGGGCAATGTGGCAGATTAGATTCAGAATTGGCTGACCCTTAGAAGACAAAGGGTTGTAGTGGATGGAAAATATTCAACATGGTGCTCAGTTATGAGTGGTGTACCACAAGGATCTGTTCTGGGTCCTCTTCTATTTGTGATTTTTGTAAATGATTTGGATGAAGGAGTGGAAGGGTGGATTAGCAAGTTCGCGGACGATACGAAGGTGGGTCACATTGTGGACAGTGAGGAGGGCTGTTCTAGGTTACAAAGGGACATTGATAGGATGCAGAGCTGGGCTGAGAAGTGGCAGATGGAGTTTAACCCTGAAAAGTGTGAGGTGATTCACTTTGGAAGGACAAACTTGAAAGCAGGACACAGGGTTAACAGAAAGATTCTTGGCAGTGTGGAGGAGCAGAGGGATCTCAGGGTTCATGTCCACAGTTCCCTGAAAGCTGCCACCCAGTGGATAGAGTTGTTAGGAAGGTGTATGGTGTGTTAGCTTTCATTAATAGAGGGATTGAGTTCAAGAGCCGTGAAGTTATGCACCAGCTATACAAAAGCCTGGTTCAGCCACATCTGGAGTATTGTGTCCAGTTCTGGTCACCTCATTACAGGAAAGATGTGGACGCGTTGGAAAAAGTACAGAGGAGATTTACCAGGATGTGGCCTGGACTGGAGGGAATGTCTTACAAGGAATGTTTGAGAGAGCTCGGGCTTCTCTCTTTAGAACAATGAAGGATGAGAGGTGTACAAAATGATCAGGGGTATAGATAGAGTGGGCAGCCAGAGACTTTCTCCGAGGGTGGGGGTAGCTATTACGAGGGGCACAGTTTTAAAGTGAAAGGAGGTAGATATCGGGGAGACGTCAGAGGTTTACGTCAGGTTTACTCGGAGAGTGGTCGGGGCATGGAATGCATTGCCGGAGAGGGTAGTGGGGTCGGCATCATTAGGGGCATTTAAACTGCTATTAGATAGGCAAAAGGATGGTAGCATAAGGTAGGGATGGAGGTTAGATAGACCTTAGGTTTAGGGTAAGAGGTCGGCACAACATCGTGGGCCGAAGGGCCTGTGCTGTGCTATGCAGTTCTGTGTCTGTGTGTGTGTGGGGTTGGGGGTGTTTGTACGCAGGAGGTGGGGTGTGAGTGAAGGCCTGACACGCTGTATTTGTGGTGGTGTTGGGGTGTGTGTGTGGGGGGGTGAGGGACAGTCTGACTCCCTGTGTGTGTTGTGGTGTTGGGGTGTGTGTGTGGGGGGTGAGGGACAGTCTGACTCCCTGTGTGTGTTGTGGTGTTGGGGTGTGTGTGTGGGGGGTGAGGGACAGTCTGACTCCCTGTGTGTGTTGTGGTGTTGGGGTGTGTGTGTGGGGGGTGAGGGACAGTCTGACTCCCTGTGTGTGTTGTGGTTTGCAGGGCGAAGGGGAGTGTGAGCTGGGACCGAGCGGGCAGGGTGTTTGTGGGGGTGGGGAGGTGTGTGGGTGTGGGGTATGTTTGTGTTGGGGCGGGGGTAAGGGACAGTCTGACTCCCTGTATGTGTTGTGGTTTGCAGGGCGAAGGGGAGTGTGAGCTGGGGCCGAGCGGGGAGGGTGTGGAGGTGGAGGAGGAGCGAGCACCCCCGATTGGGAGCGAAGGGCGATGGGAGGAGAGCAGGCAGGAGACCCCCAGCCACAAGGCGGGCCGCATCAATCGGCTGATGGAGGAGGACCCAGCGTTTCGCCGAGGACGGCTCCGGTGGTTACAGCAAGAGCAGCAACGTTTCCAGAACCTTCAGCAACAGCAGATCAGCAAGAAGCTGCG
The DNA here is from genome assembly GCF_030684315.1 of Stegostoma tigrinum. Lineage (NCBI taxonomy): Eukaryota > Metazoa > Chordata > Chondrichthyes > Orectolobiformes > Stegostomatidae > Stegostoma > Stegostoma tigrinum. The sequence continues at coordinate 761,178 of NC_081398.1, forward strand.
TAAGCACACTGGGCCCGGAAGGTTCATCCCCCCCCAGGACTGCAAACTGCGTTTCCCCTTTAAGAGTAATGCCCAACATCGCCTCTCCTGGGGGCCCAGCACTGCCTACAGCGTGCCCCCCGACCCCACGTGGCCCTCTGACCTCGGTGTGCCAGGCGCAGTGACCCCAGGGCATCTCCTGGCCCCAAGTGGGCAGTGCCAGGAGTCGGGGGGTGACCCCAGACCCCAGGGAGCCCAGCGTTTCTGGCAGGGCTATGGCCCCATGCCGCACCAGCACCAGGGTAACCATGGTCAGTGGCGACACCACAATGCCGGCCATTTCCGGAGAAACTCCTTTGATAATGGGGCTGGGAGCCGGGACAGGGAGACCCGCAGGTGTCACCGCCATCGGCAGACCCCGCAGTGCCACCGAGACGGCCAGCTCCCTGCTGGCACCGACCTCCCCTCCGAACGCTACCACCTGCATCGCCCCTACACCCCACCACCTCGTATGAGACGCCAACACTCCTCCCCAAACCTGCAGCAGCCTGACACCCCCGTCTAACCCGGGGGGGGGGGGGGGGGGGGGGGGGCGGGTGCAGCACTGACAGGCACAGGCCAGGGCCGGGAGGGAGTGACGGGGATAGTAGGGGAGTGAGGGTGTGTGTGAGGAGGGCCAGAGGGGTGGGACTAGAGGGCAGAGGGGAGGACGGGATAAGGTAGGAGTGTGGTGGGAGTGAGAGGAGGTACGGGGGTTAGAGGAAGTGAGAGACAGGAGGATAGTACAGGCATGTGAGGAGGGGGAGGGGAGGGCAGACGACAGAGTGAGGATGTGTGAGAAGGGGTGTAGAGTGGAGCAGAGGGGGGTGTGAAGGAGAAAGGGGTGAGGAGGGGGCTGTGGTGGGTGGAGGAGGGGGTGTGGAGGGTAGCAGAGGGGACTGTGGAGGGTGGAGGAGGGGGCTGTGGAGGGTAGCAGAAGGGGTGTGGAGGGTAGTGGAGGGTCTGTGGAGGAGGGGGCTGTGGAGGGTAGCAGAAGGGCTGTGGAGGGTGGAGGAGGGGGTGTGGAGGGTAGCAGAGGGGACTGTGGAGGAGGGGACTGTGGAGGGTGGCAAGGGGGTGTGGAGGAGGGGGCTGTGGAGGGTAGCAGAAGGGGACTGTGGAGGGTGGCGGAGGGGGTGTGGAGGAGGGGGCTGTGGAGGGTAGCAGAAGGGGTGTGGAGGGTGGAGGAGGGGGCTGTGGAGGGTGGAGGAGGGGCTGTGGAGGGTGGCAGAGGGGTTTTTTGGTGTGAGCTGTGGGTGGGTTGGGGGGTGGTAGGGAGCTGCAGGCTGAAGGTCAGCTGTGGCCCTTGAGCTGTGTGGATGGAACTGGCCCCAGGGTAGGGCCACATAGGCACCTCCTCCCCCCGAGGAGACAGGCACCAGGGGGCCGGGGGTGCAGACATCAGTCTGTTCTCCTGGCCCCAGGGTAGGGCAGGATGTGCCCGTACGGGCACGGCGTTCTGGCATTTTACACTGGTTTACTCTACAGCTGGACTCTGGATTCGGATCAGTACTTGAAACGGGAATGTTTGCAGGATAGAGTGGGGGTTGGTTAGCGTGTGCAGACCCCCCCCCCCCCCCCCCCCCCCCGCCACCACCCCACATCCCCGCTCCAACAGACAGTATCACCTCTGGGCAAACAGCTGGCCCTGAGGGGAGCTGATCCTGAACACTGACAGGAGAGCCTCTCCTCAGGAGAGCACACTGGCCTGTATCCAGGAGAGATCTGAGCAAACACATCATCTGGGACACTATCGCATTCAGCAACAGCCCAGAATGATTTAATGCACAAACTGTTACCTCTGTCAGGATTTGTTGTGTGTGTGAACGTGTGTGAGAGATTTATAATCTTATAATCTGTTGTCAGTTAACTCCCTGCACTAACTGCTGTATGACTCTGATTAAACAATATTGCAGGCTGGTACAGGGTAGGGGGGCTGTCAGCTCCCACCCTCACCACAGCCCACCTCCCACTTTCTGGACTGAATCTGTTCAGGCACATCACAGACCATCATCAGTGAGAGTCACTGTGTTGGGACCGTACCCCAGTGAGAGTCAGTGTGTGTGTGGGACCGTACCCCAGTGAGAGTCAGTGTGTGTGTGGGACCGTACCCCAGTGAGAGTCAGTGTGTGTGTGTGGGACCGTACCCCAGTGAGAGTCAGTGTGTGTGTGGGACCGTACCCCAGTGAGAGTCAGTGTGTGTGTGGGACCGTACCCCAGTGAGAGTCAGTGTGTATGTGGGACCGTACCCCAGTGAGAGTCAGTGTGTGTGTGGGACCGTACCCCAGTGAGAGTCAGTGTGTGTGGGACCGTACCCCAGTGAGAGTCAGTGTGTGTGGGACCGTACCCCAGTGAGAGTCAGTGTGTGTGTGGGACTGTACCCCAGTGAGAGTCAGTGTGTGTGTGGGACCGTACCCCAGTGAGAGTCAGTGTGTGTGGGACCGTACCCCAGTGAGAGTCAGTGTGTGTGTGGGACCGTACCCCAGTGAGAGTCAGTGTGTGTGTGGGACCGTACCCCAGTGAGAGTCAGTGTGTGTGTGGGACCGTACCCCAGTGAGAGTCAGTGTGTGTGTGGGACCGTACCCCAGTGAGAGTCAGTGTGTGTGTGGGACCGTACCCCAGTTAGAGTCAGTGTGTGTGTGGGACCGTACCCCAGTGAGAGTCAGTGTGTGTGTGGGACTGTACCCCAGTGAGAGTCAGTGTGTGTGTGGGACCGTACCCCAGTGAGAGTCAGTGTGTCTGTGGGACCGTACCCCAGTGAGAGTCAGTGTCTGTGGGACCGTACCCCAGTGAGAGACATTTTTACTGTATTAACATATGAACAATCTGAAAGTTTAGAGATTTTTCCAGAAGTTACATTTCTCTCTCAGCCCTGAGGGGAAGTGATGCGACTGAGTCTCTTTCTCTCGGAGAGATTTGAACCAAAGGAAAATCCCACCATCCATGCGTCTCCTCGCAGGCGCCGGCCTTGTCTTTACAAAGAGTGAGGCTCGAACCATTAGGAGAGGCTTCCCCTACCCCAACCTATTCTAACAGGACAGGGGCTTAGAGATTGATAGGCAACCCTTTTTGGGTTGAGAACCGAAGATACTGAGCCAGGAGAGGCAGGCTTGGGTCTGCTTCTCGCCCTGACTCTCCTAGTCCATCTCTCAGAGAGTGGGACAAGCTGGAGCTAGCAGCTGCGCGATGGGATTCTTGTCGGAGAAATGGAGTGAGGAAGGGGGCCAGCTCTGTCGTGACGGTCCCAGCACTGGCTGCTGAGTGGGAGCAGATCAATTGTAGATTTTAAACCAGCCCAGAATAGCCCCCGTCCCCGTCTGGACCCGGGTGATTCCCGAGGTCTGAGCTGCAGTTGCCCATCACTGTGGCCGTTACTTATGTGGGGGCCCAGAATTAAAATTAATGACTGGGTTTGAGCCTCATCTAAATGCTCACTCACTGTCCGTGTTCAATTGTGGTGAAAAAGATTTTGCGTGTTGATTGGGGTTTTAAAGCTATAAACTGTATTTTCATTTTGATAGTTTGCAGGATTTGAGCTTTCTGACAGTTATCCAACGTCTCTCTGTCTCTCTACTGAATGCTGTTCAATTTGT